>NC_041229.1:11483750-11535963 GCF_002837175.3 Physeter macrocephalus | reverse complement strand
CAAGAACATGGTATATCTCTCCATCTGTTTGTGTCATCTTTGATTTCTTTCATCAGTGTCTTATTGTTTTCCAAGTACATGTCTTTTAGTTCCTTAGGTAGGTTTATTCCTAGGTATTTTATTCTTTTTCTTGCAGTGGTTTTCACCATTGACAATGATGTTTCCAGTGGGTTTGTTGTATATGGCCTTTATTATGTTAAGGTAGGTTCCCTCTATACTCACTTTCTGGAGAGTTTTTATCATAAATGGGTGTTGAATTTTGTCAAAAGCTTTTTCTGTATCTATTGAGATGATCAATTGGTTTTTATTCTTCAATTTGTTAGTATGGTGTATCACATTGATTTGTGTATATTGAAGAATCCTTGCATTTTTGGGATAAATTGCACTTGATCATGGTGTATGATCCTTTTAATATGTTGTTGGATTCTGTTTGGTAGTATTTTGTTGAGGATTTTTGCATTTATATTCATCAGTGAAATTGGTCTGTAATTTTCTTTTTTTGTAGTAGCTTTGTCTGGTTTTGGTATCAGCGTGGTGGTGGACTCATAGAAGGAGTTTGGGAGTGCTTTCTTCCTCTGCAATTTTTTGGAAGAGTTTGAGAAGGATGGGTGTTAGCGCTTGTCTAAATGTTTGATGGAATTCACCTGAGAAGCCTGGTCCTGGACTTTTGTTTATTGGAAGATTTTTAATTAGAGTTTCAATTTAATTACTTGTGATTGGTCTGTTCATGTTTTCTATTTATTCCTGGTTCAGTCTTGGAAGGTTATACCTTTCTAAGAATTTGTGCATTTCTTCCAGGTTGTCCATTTTACTGGCATAGAGTTGCTTGTACTACTAGTCTCTTATGATGACTTGTATTTCTGCAGTGTCCATCATAACTTCTCCTTTTTCATTTCTAATTTTAATGATTTGAGTCCTCTCCCTCTTTTTCTTGATGAGTCTGGCTAAAGGTTTATCAATTTTATTTATCTTCTCAAAGAACCAGCTTTTAGTTTTATTGATCTTTGCTATTATTTTCTTTGTTTCTATTTCATTTATTTCTGCTCTGATCTTTATGATTTCTTTCCTTCTACTAACTTTGGGTTTTGTTTGTTCTTCTTTCTCTAGTTCCTTTAGGTGTAAGGTTAGATTGTTTACTTGGGATTTTACTTGTTTCTTGCGGTAGGATTGTATTGCTATAAACTTCCCTCTTAGAACTGCTTTTGCTGCATCCCATAGGTTTTGGATCATCGTGTTTTCGTAGTCATTTGTCTCTAGGTATTTTTAATATCCTCTTTGATTTCTTCAGTGATCTCTTCGTTATTTAGTAACATTGTTTATCCTCCATTTGCTTTGGTTGTTTTTTTTTTGGATGATCTGTCCATTGGTGCAAGTCAGGTGTTAAAGTCCCCACTATTTTTGTGTTACTGTTGATTTCCTCTTTTATAGCTGTTAGCATTTGCCAGCGTTGTGGTCAGAAAAGATGATTGACATGATTTCAATTTTTTTTAATTTACCGAGGCTTGATTTGTGACCCAAGATGTGATCTATCCTGGAGAATATTCCTTGTGCACTTGAGAAGAAAGTGTAATCTGCTGTTTTTGGATGGAATGTCCTATAAATGTCAATTAAATCTATCTGGTCTATTGTGTCATTTAAAGCTTGTGTTTCCTTATTAATTTTCTGTCTGGATGATCTGTCCATTGGTGCAAGTCAGGTGTTAAAGTCCCCACTATTTTTGTGTTACTGTTGATTTCCTCTTTTATAGCTGTTAGCATTTGCCTTATGTATTGAGGTGCTCCTATGTTGGGTGCATATATATTTATAATTGTTATATCTTCTTCTTAGATTGATTCCTGGATCATTGTGTGGTGTCCTTCCTTGTCTCTTATAATAGTCTTTATTTTCAAGTCTATTTTATCTGATATGAGTATTGCTACTCCAACTTTCTTTTGATTTCCATTTGCATGGAATATCTTTTTCCATCCCCTCACTTTCAGTCTGTATGTGTCCTTAGGTCTGAAGTGGGCCTCTTTTAGACAGCATATATATGGGTCTTGTTTTTGTATCCATTCAGTGAGCCAGTGTCTTTTGGTTGGAGCATTTAATCCATTGACATTTAAAGTAAATATCAATATGTATGTTCCTATTACCATTTTCTTAATTGTTTTGGGTTTGTTTTTCTGGGTCCTTTTCTTCTCTCATGTTTCCCACTTAGAGAAGTTCCTTTAGCATTTGTTGTAGAGCTGGTTTGGTGGTGCTGAATTCTCTTAACTTTTGCTTGTCTGTAAAGCTTTTGATTTCTCTCTTGAATCTGAATGTGATCCTTTCCGGGTAGAGTAATCTTGGTGGTAGTTTCCTCCCTTTCATCACTTTAAATATATTGTGCCACTCCCTTCTGGCTTGTAGAGTTTCTGCTGAGAAATCAGCTGTTAACCTTATGGGAGTTCCATTGTGTGTTATTTGTTGTTTTTCTCTTGTCGCTTTTAATAATTTTTTTTTGTCTTTAATTTTTGTCAGTTTGATTACTATGTGTCTTGGTGTGTTCTCCTTGGGTTTTTCCTGCCTGGGACTCTTTGCGCTTCCTGGACTTGGGTGGCTGTTTCCTTTCCCATGTTAGGGAAGTTTTCTTGAATCTGAATGTGATCCTTTCCGGGTAGAGTAATCTTGGTGGTAGTTTCCTCCCTTTCATCACTTTAAATATATTGTGCCACTCCCTTCTGGCTTGTAGAGTTTCTGCTGAGAAATCAGCTGTTAACCTTATGGGAGTTCCATTGTGTGTTATTTGTTGTTTTTCTCTTGTCGCTTTTAATAATTTTTTTTTGTCTTTAATTTTTGTCAGTTTGATTACTATGTGTCTTGGTGTGTTCTCCTTGGGTTTTTCCTGCCTGGGACTCTTTGCGCTTCCTGGACTTGGGTGGCTGTTTCCTTTTCCATGTTAGGGAAGTTTTCGACTATAATCTCTTCAAATATTTTCTTGGATACTTTCTCTCTCTTCTCCTTCTGGGACCCGTATAATGCAAATGATGGTGCGTTTAATGTTGTCTCAGAGGTCTCTTAGGCTGTCTTCATTTCTTTTCCTTCTTTTTTCTTTATTCTGTTCCCCAGCAGTAAATTCCACCATTCTGTCTTCCAGCTCACTTATCCATTCTTCTACCTCAATTATTTTGCTATTGATTCCTTCTAGGGTATTTTTCATTTCAGTTACTCTATTGTTCGTCTCTGTTTGTTTGTTCTTTAATTCTTCTAGGTGTTTATTCTTTAATACTTCTAAATCTTTGTTAAACATTTCTTGCATCTTCTCGATCTTTGCCTCCATTCTTTTTTTCAAGGTTCTGGATCATCTTCACTATTATTATTCTGAATTCGTTTTCTGGAAGGTTGCCTATCTCCAGTTCATTTTATTGTTTTCCTGGGGTTTTATCTTGTTCCTTCATCTGGTACATGGTCCTGTGCCTTTTTAGTTTGTCTGTCTTTCTGTGAATGTGGTTTTTTTCCACAGGCTGCAGGATTATGGTTCTTTTTGCTTCTGCTGTCTGCCCTCTGGTGGATGAGGCTATCTAAGAGGCTTGTGCAAGCTGCCAGATGGGAGGGATGGGTGGTGGGTAGAGCTGGGTATTGCTCTGGTGGGCAGAGCTTAGTAAAACTTTAATCCACTTGTCTGCTGATGGGTGCAGTCGAGTCCCCTCCCTGTTGGTTGTTTGGCCCGAGGCGACCCAGCACTGGAGCCTACAGGCTCTTTGGTGGGGCTAATGGTGGTCTCTGGGAGGGCTCATGCCAAACAGTACTTCCCAGAACTTCTACTGCTGGTGTCCTTGTCCCCATGGTGAGCCACAGCCACCCCCCACCTCTGCAGGAGACCCTCCAACACTAGCAAGTAGGTCTGGTTCAGTCTCCTATACAGTCACTGCTCCTTTCCCCTGGGTCCTGTTGCACACACTACTTTGTGTGTGCCTTCCAAGAGTGGAGTCTCTGTTTTCCCCAGTCCTGTCAAAGTCCTGCAATCACATCCCGCTAGCCTTCAAAGTCTGATTCTCTGGGAATTTCTCCTCCCATCGCCAGACCCCCAGTTTGGGAAGCCTGACGTCACTACTTTGTGTGTGCCTTCCAAGAGTGGAGTCTCTGTTTTCCCCAGTCCTGTCAAAGTCCTGCAATCACATCCCGCTAGCCTTCAAAGTCTGATTCTCTGGGAATTTCTCCTCCCATCGCCAGACCCCCAGTTTGGGAAGCCTGACGTAGGGCTCAGAACCTTCACTCCAGTTGGTGTACTTCTGTGGTATAATTTTTCTCCAGTTTGTGAGTCACCCACCCAACTGTTATGGTATTTGATTTTATTGTGATTGTGCCCCTCCTGCCATCTCATTGTGGCATCTCCTTTGTCTTTGGATGTGGGGTATCTTTTTTGGTGAGTTGCAGTGTCTTCCTGTCGATGATTGTTCAGCAGTTAGTTGTGATTCCGGTGCTCTCTCAAGAAGGAGTGAGCACACGTCCTTATACTCCGCCATCTTTAACCAATCTCCGTATGTTGTACACTTTAAATACATACCAGTTTATTTGTCAATGATACCTCCATTTAAAAATTAGAAAGAAAAAAAAAGATGGGAAGGTACTTAACCTTTCTAAACTATCTGTGATGTGGTCATAATAGTACCTCCTCACAGAGCTATTAAGGATTAAGTGAGATAATTCATTACAAGTGATCAGCACAGTGACTGACTTAATACTCATCTGCAGCTGTTAGTGTTATAGCCATATATGACATAGTACCTTTTTTGGCTTCTCTGTAGCCCTAGCCCAGCATTCTCTTCTATGATTTTTGTTTTCTATGCTAGAGAAGGTATCCATAACACAAATCCTCAAATCTTAGGTGTAATTCTGTTTCTTGGTTTTTTTTAGGGGAAAAGTCACAATATTTAGCCAAAACCAAGAATCTAATTTTTTCAACCATTTTTAAATTGAAGTACAGTTAATTTACAATATTGTGTTAGTTTCTGGTGTACAGCAAGGAGATTCAGTTTTATATATATATATATATATATATGTGTGTGTGTGTGTATATATATTCTTTTTTAGATTCTCTTCCATTATAGGTTATTACAAGACATTGAATATAGTTCCCTGCACTCTACAGTAGGTCCTTGCTGTTGATCTACTTCATACATAGTAGTGTGTTTATGTTAATCCCAAACTCCTAATTTATCTCCCACCTCCACCCCACCCACCCACCCCTGACTCCCCAGCTATCCCCTCTGGTAAGCATAAGTTTGTTTTCTATGTCTGTGAATCTATTTCTGTTTCATAAATAAGTTCACTGATATCATTTTTTTAGATTCCACATATAAGTGATATCATATGATATTTGTCTTTGTCTGACTTACTTCACTTAATATGACAATCTCTCGGTCCATCCATGTTGCTGCAAATGGCATTATTTCATTCTTTCTATGGCTGAGTAACATTCCATTGTGTGTATATACCACATCTTCTTTATCCATTTATCTATCGACGGACACTTAGGTTGCTTCCATTTCTTGGCTATTGCGAATAGTGCTGCTGTGAACGCTGGGGCAGGTGCAATTCTGTTTTAAACAGAAGATCCCCTGCCCAGCATTAGGGTTAGGAGAAAAACCATCAGCCTATAAATCATCCTTCCCATAAAACTGTAAATACCGCAGAGCCCATACAGCCTGTGAGGTTGGCCTCTCTACAGCTTGAGCTGGGTATATGGGATTGGGGAAGAAGTTTAGGATGCTTTGGAGAGAAAACGGAGGAAAACAAAATATTATTAGCACTCTAGTAAATCAATCACAGATGGCCTTCAAGAATTAACCCAAAGCAGAATGCTCATTTTCAGAAAGCGCCTGCCTTCTTAAAATAATCTGGAAATGTCCCAAGGACATCTCCTATGTAAGTGATGCAATATTCACTGCTTCAGCAGAAATGTGAAAAAAAAAGTCTTTGTTCTTTCAGTCTTTGCACCTCCCATTTTTCCTGACAACAGTAGACAGGGGAATAGCACATAATGATTCCACTGGATGTGGAAGAGGGACCCCATCTCACGCCTTGGGAAAGGGCTGGTCCACTCAAAGGTGAGCTTTGCTGCAGGCAGGTGTAGAAGGGAAGATTTGCCTCCTGGGATCCAGGGTATGACTATCACCCAAAGGGCACCTTAGCTGCCTTCCCTCTCCTGCCTTCTGTAGCCAGTGGCCCTTGGCACTGAAGAGTTGTTTATTGTGTAATTAATGAAAGGTAATGGCCCTTGCAGATACTTTACCCCGGAGCCCCAAATTCAAACTCATGCTACTGATTAAGATGGACTCTCCTCCTCTCCTCTTAATCACCCAGCTCTGTAAAATGTTTGTAAAGCTCACAGGGCCTCCAAGAGTACCCTGGGTTGTTAATCTCAGCATTAGCACCCTCCTCTCTCAACTGAGATCCCAAGAAAAAAAAAAATCACAAAAGGGCCTATAAAGCAGAAGGGGAGCCATTACTTTTTCCCTTTAGGCCTGTTACCTGCTTTATCCTAGTGGAAAATTTGCCCAGTCAAGAATTCTCGGTTGGCCGACCAGAGCCCCAAGTTGTGCTTCTGCTCAGACTTCCAATACATGGTTAAAAATCATAGCTAATGCTTCATGGAAATAAATATTTCAAACCACTCACTTTCTGGCCTGCCAGATGGCTGCATTTCACACTTCCAACTGTGTCAGACTCCAAAAAACTCAGCGACCCCAATTTTGCCATGGGGTTGATTATCCAAGAATAGGCATTGGGGTGGTGGATGAGTAATATAGGAAGGGCTTTTTTTTTTTTTTTTTTTTTTTTTTGTGGTTTGCGGGCCTCCCTCTGTTGTGGCCTCTCCCGTTGCGGAGCACAGGCTCCGGACGCGCAGGGTCAGCGGCCATGGCTCACGGGCCCAGCCGCTCCGCGGCATGTGGGATCTTCCCAGACCGGGGCGCGAACCCGGTTCCCCTGCATCGGCAGGCGGACCCGCAACCACTGCGCCACCAGGGAAGCCCCAGGAAGGGCTTTTTTAATTAAAAATTTTTTTAAATGAAATGAGTTCCACTTGCTTCACTCAGGTATCATAGAAACATCGTTCATGGGTAATTCCACAGCAGAAATTCCAGTTAGCCAACACAGTCAGCAAAAGTCCATCTCATATTTATATTTATCTGCCCACAGTGACTCCCTCCTCACCTCAAATCCTGCATCAGTTTAATCACCTGTGTCTCTCTTGCTCCCAGCAGCAAAGACTCAGGGAACACCAGTCTTCAAGGTGGGTCGACACACTTGGAATTCTTTGCATATTGGATACAGATGTACATACACAGGAGCCCAAGTAGGGCTGTGGGGCAGAGTCCTCTGAATCCTTTTAGATCCAAGGTTTTCTCAGTCTATTCGGGATGCTACAATAGAATATCGTGGATGAGGTGGCTCATAAACAGCAGAAATTTATTTCTCACAGGTCTGGAGGCTGGCAAGTCCAAGATTCAGTGTCTCTGGTGAGTGCCCACTTCCTGGCCCATAGCTGTCTTCTTGCTGTGTCCTCATGTGGCAGAAGGGAAAGGGAGCTCTCTGGGGTCTCTTTTATAAGGGCACGCATCCTCTTCAGGACCCACCCTCATGTCCTAATTACCTACCAATGGCCACACCTTCTAATACCATCACATTGGGGATTAGGACTTCAACATATGGATTTGGGGGAACATAATGATTCACTCCATTGCAAGGGTCTTGGTTTCTCTGAGGTCCTTCCTGACTGTCTTTCAGGACTTGTGCTGAAAAAGGTATCAAGATAGTAGGTCATTGAAGTCTCTTGTTGTCTTACGTTTGGTAGTAGTACTAGTATTTTTATTATGATATAAGTAATATATATATTCATTAAAGAAAAATTAGAAAAGAAGAATAAATCAGCATTTTGCATTCTTATAAATCAAAGAATGCAAAATTCAAAACATACGTACACACAAACCACCCTGGATCTTATAATACAAAGAAAACCAGTACTAACATTTTATTGTATATTTTTCCAGACTTTATCTGTATGTAATTATATGCACACATATGTATTCATAATAGATTTTGTAACACCAGTTTCATACCCTATCTACGGTTTTGATTTTTTTTTTTTTCATTTAACAACATATGGTGGACATCTTTCCAAGGCCATACAAACCCTTCTGTACTCATGTGCACACACACGTACACACACACACACACACACACACACACACAGAGTATCAGGATCCCTTGCAAATAGGAGCTTCCTCCCCAAAAGATGCCCACAGATTTCAAGAAGTTCAGCATCAGTGATGAGTTTAACTAAGAAGAGCAGGAGGATAATTTTTCTCCCTGACTCCCGTGGATGCTCCCAGTCTCAACTCTGCTCCAATCTAGGTATCAGAACGGGCTCGGAAGGGGAGGAGGGTGACCCCATTGGAGGCAGCATGAGAAGAGGCTGAGGTCAGGCAGTGTTTACCTGCAGGAATACAGGACCCTCAACACTAAAGCTCTGGGAGCGTAAACTATGGGAGCGGTTCCAAAGCAGAGGCCCTTGCACTCACCTATCCTTAGATAAGGCCTGACATGCAGCATAAAAACATAAATCAGTGAGCTGTGGATGCTGCCTCCCTAACTAATTAGCGTGAGCAATGTCATGTCCTTGGCAGCCCCCACCGCCTCTCTCAGCCTGCGAAGCCAGCTGAGAGTTTTAGCAGCTGGGAGCCTCCTATAGCCCTGCCAACCAGCCTTTTCCCCAACCCGAGGGGACTGACACCATTCTCGTGTGCTCTGCCAACAAGCCTGGCAAGAAAGCTGCTCTCCAGAAATCAACCCCTCTAAACAAGCTGCCCCAGGACAACTCCTCACCTGACCGGCAACCTGAACTACAAGGGGCCTTCGTAGTCCTCAGGGCACCAAGTCCCCTGAGCTCTAGTGACCAGCAGTAGTAGCCTTTGCATAGAAGCTGTAACGCGCGTGAGATACACAAGCATCCTGCGCCCAGCACACTAACTGCTCCATGCAGAGTGCATGGTACCAACATGAGGAAGCTGAACATCCTTCAGCCATGCATTAGGTCAATCATCAAGTATTTATTAAAGGCTTCCTCTCTTTTCCCTCCTATCTTTCCCATTTCTTACCTGTCACAATGTCTGGTTCATTCTAACTCTTTAACAGTTGCTTTTTAAAAAGTTATTGAGTCTACACCTTCCTCCCCAATTCTTCATTAGTTTTGACCTCAGTGAAGTTGATTGTGGCAGATGTAGTTGTATCTGTCCTATACATCCTCAGTTCTTTCTTTTTTTGGTAACTACACCAGCTTATCTTCTAGGGAAGTGTCCTTAACCCAGTCCACAGGGGTGGGCATGTCACTATGGCCTGGACAGTCACAGTGCCCAGCACACCTGTCCACAGGGAGGATGTGTTCCATGCAGAGTCAATCAGAGTGCTCCTGTGAAATTTGATATAAAGGTTCTGGGAGAAAGAAGGTCTCTTTCACTTCTGAATCAAGAGCTATAAGGATATAGTCTTGACATTTCCAGCAACCATTGTTCCTGCCATGTGGACATAATCTGTCTGTAGGATGAGAGAATATAACACATTAAAAAAAGAGAAAACTGGCAGAGTCAAGAGATGGAAAGAGATCTGATGACCTCATTTGCATTCCTGGATCCTGCTGTGCATTTACACCCTGCTATATGACTCTCTCTCTCCCCCTCCCTCTCTCTCTCTCTCTCTCTCTCTCTCTAGCTTAAGCTAGTTTGAATCGGGTTTAGTGAATTTTTACTGGAGAGCTGACAAATACACCTCTAGACGGTGTCCCTGCTTCTCATCTCACCCCCACATCCTTCAGTCTGTTCTCCTTGATTGTACCAGAGTGAACTTTATAAAATATATTATGACATAAAAATTTATAAAATACAAATATGATTGTGTTATTTCCTTATCTCAGAAATATCAGTGACTCAACATGATGTACAGGATTAATTCCACACTCCTTATCATGACATATTCGTCTCCTAGGGTCTGATGGCTGACTATTTTTCCATTCTCATTTCTAATCATTACCTCCCTTGCCCTCCTTACAACCCTAAGTACAGCGGGTTCGAGCCCTGGCCTGGGAAGATCCCACATGCCATGGAGCAACCAAGCCCGTGCGCCACAACTACTGAGCCTGTGCTCTAGAGCCCACGAGCCACAACTACTGAGCCCACGTGCCACAACTACTGAAACATGTGCGCCTAGAGCCCATGCTCCACAACAAGAAAAGCCATGACAATGAGAAGCCCGCACACCGCAACAAAGAGTAGCCCCCGCTCGCCACAACTAGAGAAAGCCCACGCACAGCAACAAAGACCCAACGCAGCCAAAAAAAAAAAAATGCTGTGCAGTGAACCCATGAATGATAAGAAAGCAAAACAGCCTTATTGTTTGCTAATGGTGCCAAGGAAGGGTCCAGAAGAAAGAAGCAGAGACTAGATATTTAGGAATAAATCTCTATAGCTGACTCAAGAGAGAGATATGAGATCCTTTGATTTTCTTTTTATTTATCCATTACTATGTGGTAGGGATTATACTTCTTTTTTTTTAACATCTTTATTGTAGTATAATTGCTTTACAATGGTGTGGCAGTTTCTGCTTTACAGCAAAGTGAATCAGCTATACGTATACATATATCCCCATATCTCCTCCCTCTTGCTTCTCCCTCCCACCCTCCCTATCCCACCCCTCTAGGTGGTCACAAAGCACCCAGCTGATCTCCCTGTGCTATGCGGCTGCTTCCCACTAGCTAGCTATTTTACATTTGGTAGTATTTATAAATCCATGCCACTCTCTCACTTTGTCCCAGCTTACCCTTCCCACTTCCTGTGTCCTCAAGTCCATTCTCTATGTCTGCGTCTTTATTCCTGTCCTGCCCCTAGGTTCTTCAGAACCATTTTTTTTTCTTTTCAGATTCCATATATATGTGTTAGCATACGGTATTTGTTTTTCTCTTTCTGACTTACTTCACTCTGTATGACAGCCTCTAGGTCCATCCACCTCACTACAAATAACTCAATTTAGTTTCTTTTTACGGCTGAGTAATATTCCATTGTATATATGTGCCACATCTTCTTTATCCATTCATCTGTTGATGGACACTCAGGTTGCTTCCATGTCCTGGCTATTGTAAATAGAGCTGCAATGAACATTGTGGTACATGACTCTTTGAATTATGGTTTCTACAGATAATAAAAAAGAGGCTCAGAAAAGTTAAGTAATCTGCTCAAGATCCTTCAACTAATAAGTGTCAAAGACAAGGATAGTTCCACCCTCAAAGTCCACTTTCTTTCCACTCGGTGATTGTTCACTAGAGAAGCAGCATAACATGATGGTTAGGAGGACCAAGTTTGGAACCGGATGGCCTCAGCTTTAAAGTAAGGATAATGTGCCTACCTCAGAACATTGTTATGAAGGTGAAATGAGTTAATATTGCTGAGCACTAAACAAATGTCAGCTGACAGCAGTGGTGAGATAGTAGTAGCAGCAGCAGGCTGGGTTTTCCTTTGTGTAACCATTAGGAAGAGAAGGGTGAATGGGGTTTAGCAGGGCTGTGGATTCCACTGCAAGTGAGTGAAATAAGAAGTCATTCATGTCACTGAAGTATAGGGCACCTGGTGAGAAAATTAATGAGAGGAAAGACTGTATGTTGGGTGTTAGGTGCTATGCCTGAGCGGCTTTGACCAGGACTGTATTTCCAGAAGGGGGGTGGGACATGAGGGCGAATGACATGTTGAGTGTGTCCATTGGCTACTGAAGCCAGGGGCTGAGACCCCCCGAAACATGGGGAGTCCAGGAAAGCTGAAAGGAGCTACACTTGACCTAGATCTTCTCATTCCCACACCACCCCTATCCCCAGATCACCTCTTGCCTCTCTCCCTCTTCAGAATTCCATACACTTGCTCCAATGGTCTTGAGTGCTAGGACTCTATGATTCTACATCAAGGCCCAAGTGCATTTTAAAAGAAGTGGCTTGGTAACATACCTGTCCCTCTGTGGGATTCCAGGACTGCTGATCTCTGGCAGCGAGACGCAGAGTGAGCCCACGAGCTCAGGCGGAGGTGCCTTTGCGACCCCTTTTCATTGGGCTGAGCTGGCTGTACCATGTTCTCAAACCTGTCTGTGCAGAGAAATCATGCAGAGAGCTCTTAAAAATAAAGGTTCTTCAGCTCCACCGCAAACTTTCTGACTCAGAATCTCCAGGGATGATGAAGAGGACAAAGACCCAGGGGACAACGTCACTTGCTCTTAAGGTTTAGCAGAGCCAGGGCTGCATGCGGCCCCACACAGAGGGGTGTCCTCCTTGCCTATCAAGTCAGGGGCCTGCAAAGGCCCAGTGAGCAAGCACCTTGACTTGGGCAGAGCCTGTCAGCGCCAGCCTGGTGTCCTGGCCAATGCCTTTCCTTCCCACCTTCTCCTGGGCGTCCTATGCCACTGCCCTGTTGTGGAGGAAACCTCCCCCGGCCCCACCATCATCACCACCTCCACTGCAACGCCCACCCCAACAAGATAAATGTAGGTGCTTTTTACTGAATGCATTATACTAAGTATTACATTCATTATTCCCCTGAATCATCACAACCATAGGAGGTCGTCACTATTATTATCCTCATTTTATAGATAAGGAAACCAAAACCGAAAGAAGTTAAGTAATATGCCTACAGACACAAAGCTGGTATACGGTCGGACTTGACCTTAGGTTGGTCCAGATCCAGAATTGTAATTCCTAACTCCTGCACTTTGCTGCCTTTGCTAGTTCTCAGCCACCAAGTCGCACAGATACGGGGTCTCCTTTGCACGGAGGAAATCTGTTGTGTTGTGTTTTGGAAGTTGTACGCATTTTTTGCCCTGTGAGGGCTGGAGATGGAGCGGCAGCTTGTAATCAGCGGCTCAGAGCCACCTACCCTGGCAATAGGCTCCTGTAGGGAGCCTTCGAGACACTGTTCTGAGACTCACAGCTACTGCTTTCCTGGGCTTCTGGAACAGGGCTATGGAAGGGGCTCCCTGTCAGCCAGAGGCCACCTGCCTCCACAGTATAATGCCTGGGGCTCTAACCCTCCAACACAGCCACTGAATGGCAGTAACCTGCAGTGGGGCACGGAAGTGGCATTTTGTACTCCCCTCCCTTGGTCTGGCGTCATATGCTTGAACTACTAGATCTCAAAGAGGCCCTGAATATCACCTGTACTCCCCGCACGGTGCCTCTCAACCCTCGATGCTCTTTCCAATCACCTGGGAAACTTTAAAAAATACCACTGCCTGTGCCCTACCAACCAGACTTTCTGATTTAATTGGACTTGGACGGTGCCCAAAGTCCCCCGTGATTCTAATGGGTGACCAGGTTTGGGAAGCCCGACTCTAGGATATCGCTGCTGGTCTGGTGCTAAGAATGTCTTTTAAATTTTGAGACGTGGTTTTTCTGTCCCCCTGGAGAAACTCAAGTAGCTTTTCTACAACGAGAGGGAAGCAGCTGGCTCATTTTGAAAAACGGTTGTTTCTCTTTCCTTTCTCCATGTGAACCAGAGAATCCCTATGTACTGGGGTCTCTTGAGAGCAGAAACACTGCAGACCAAAGCTGTCTGCCCCAGCAGTCCTGGTGGAGAGACCGCACTGAGGGCCAGAATCAGAGCCCCCTGTATAGCCAGGAGAATGAGGATACAAATGATAGACCTGGAGGGCTGGATTCCAGTCGTTCTCCTGGAAGGACTGTCTTCAGCCACCCCAGAAGGAGAGCTGTCTCTAGAATCTGTAGAAAGAAGTCTGCCACTCTCCCCTTACCTCATTCCTCCATCTCACGATACTTGTCGAACAACTCTTTCTCACATCTAACCCAAATCCCTCCTGCTGCAATGAAACTACAGTTTTCTTGTTTGTCCTTGTCTGAAACAAAGGACAGCTGTTCTCACTTGTGCAGACCTCTTGAGGACTAGTTGGTGGAGAGGCTGGTGGCAGAGGGTAAAGACAGAATTGTCTGACCTTGGTTTTGTGTAAACCCTCAGGTAAAATTCTTCTCTTCCCCTGGGACCTTAATGAGCTAAACAGAAGGGCATTCAAGTGGAGGCTCCTCGATTTCACTCCTGGAATGAATAACAGTGACTTGGGGTTGTTATTGTTCATTCTGTTTCTTATAAAGTGGATGAAATTGTTTTGAGGAAAGGCCCCATCTAAGGAACAAACCATCCTTATTTGGATTCATTTCACTGTTTCCCCCCACCCACCACCACCACCACCAATAGTAGCTTCACCAGAATTTTGTGAAGCAAAAGGAAGGACAGATAAAGCCAGCATATGAACTGGCTGTTTTCTGTAACCTGCAGAAACTAGGAGGACAAGAACGGCATGAGGCTGTTGCATTTAATATGTGTGGATTTGTTCCAAGGGAAAAGTCTATGCATTGATAAACCGAGCAGAGGTGGTCATCTGAGCATCTTAGGGGACTTACCTCAAGTGTCATGTTCCTGTTTGTTTGTGGCTGTGTGGTCTGTGTTCCTGGCTTCATAGTTACTCCCAGCACTTGGAGGAAAAAAAAAAAATAACCCTACCTGCTCGGTGACTAATTGGTTGAAAACAAGTCTGCAATCTGTTGGGCTGAATGTCTCATTTCTCTTCCCCTCCTGCCCCGATGCCATGCTGTTTAATTATAAGTGTCTCTTGCCAGTTTTCCCCATCGGGATAGCTACGTTCTTAGTGTTGTCCTCGGCAGATTACCAAAATAAAATTTCTGATTCATTGACCCAAATTATGTTCCCACTGACAATATCTGAAGAAATGCTGTTCCACAATGGCTTGCTGAGTTTACAGAAAACATACATCACTCCCTGGAATTCACCTGCCCCAACAAGGCCAACAGAAGAGCAAATTAACTCTTATCTTCTCAGAAGTCCTTGATGAAAATCATCCTGGTCTTGGCAATTCACTATGTATTTTCAATAAGTTATGAGAAAGCAAGATTGTTATAGTGTTTTTTTTTTTCTTGGCTGCACCGCGTGGAATGCAGGATCTTAGTTCCCCGGACCAGGGATCGAACCTGCGCCCCTGCAGTGGAAGTGTGGAGTTTTAACCACTGGACAGCCAGGGAAGTCCCTGTTATGGTTTTCATGTGAATTGCAGTTAAATCCCGAGGCATATATGAAAGCCTTCTCTGTGTGGACAACAATCTATTTTCTTAAACCACAACTCTGATATCAGGTCCCATGCTTACTTTGTGCTATAAGCACCTTAAGGCATCACAGACATTCCTCTCAGCAGGTATGTAAAGCGCATAGGAACCAGGCTCTATCTTTCATTTCTCTTGCCCATGATCTCAAGGAGGAAGTAAAGTAATCTAAAAAGTTAAGAAACAAAACATATGTTGTTTTCCTTAATAAATAAACTTCTCCTGTAGTGATTTTTGCTTTTGTACACTTGTCTCAGAATGAAATAAAGTAAAAGTTAAAAACCTAGTTCATTAGTTTACAAGCTGTTGAGCAGAGCTGAGTGGAATCCTTGCAAAGCGAAGTAAAAGCATGATGATGAAGTGAATTTACTCTGCCCCGTCTCTCCCACTGAATATGCCGCTATAAAAACTGGAAAGAATGCATAGAGCAGCTATTTGAGGACTCTGAAAAATAAATGATAACAGGTGGATTGGGAAGGAAGACCAGAATTTGAAGTACCACAGAACCAGCAATGAGTCAGCTCCTCTCACTTTTTCCCCTTGGTGTCCCCTGGCTGGACTCAAGGCAGCTTGAAAACTGAAAGTGAGAACCAGACATGGATAGAGAGTTCCAGGAGAAGCCACCACTTCTGACTCAACAAGCAGAAAGGGGACTCCTTAATGCTTAGGGGGAGTGGAGAAAATGGCCCACTTTTCCTTTTCTCTGTTCTGTTGTGCCCCAGTCGCCAGACAATCCCGAGGTGGTGGTGGCGTGGCCGCAGTGGGGCCTGTGGGCACCTAGAATCATGAGAAAGGGGAACCTCCCACTCTAATTTGAGGAGCTGTGGTCTCCAGGGTGTGGGTGCTCCCCTGTTGCTATTACTATCTCTCTGTTCTGCTGCCACTTGGCCCCAGATTTAGTTGCACTCGTGGAAGTACGCAGCAGAGCAAGGGAGCCCCAGGGAGCCAGAAAGTACTGGGGAGATTATGGAGAAGGAGGACCTTGGGACATTGTTGATGAATTACTGAACTCACCCACAAGCTTCGCATGCGTGAATCTGACCCTAAACAACATATTAAAGACTTTGAAAACTGAACTATGGGAGAGACCGCTGCCACGATCCCAGACTGGCCACAGGGTCATTACATGTGGGGGCAGATCTGAGTAGCACTGCAAAGGCTTTAAAAACAGAGCTGACCTTGGAACTGACATCACACATGCAGAAGTATATAGTTGTAACATATGTCCTGAAGCCAGCCAGGTTAGTTGCCTACTAAAAGAAATGTATCAATACTCTTTATAGGATTTAAACAAGACCCAGTGTCTCATAGCAGAATATTGAAAATGTCCAGAATATAATCTAAAATTACTTGGCATCCAATGAACCAAAAGAAACTCACCTTGCACAGGAAAACGGTAATCCACAGATGCCAACAGTAAGATGGTACAGATGTTGGAATAATCAGACTTTAAAGCAACTATTATGAAAATCCTCCAAGAAGTAAGGTTGAGCGTTCTTGAACCAAATAGAAAATCTCAGTAAAGAAATAGACGATATTAAAAAAAGAACCAAATGGTAATTTTAGAATTAGATAATACAATAAATTTTTTAAAATTCATGGATGAGGTCCATTTTATTATATTTTAAAATAGCAGAATGGAGATTAGAGGAAAGAATCAATGAACTTTAAAACAGATCAACAGAAATCATCCAATTTCAACAGTAAAGAAAATAATTGAAAAAAAAAAAAGAGAGCAGTGTCTCAGGGACTTGTGCGACATTGCCAAATTATCATTGGACATTTTTAGGTCTAATATTGATGTCACTGAGTCCTAGAAAGAGAATGGAAAGAATGCAGTGCAGAAAAAATATTTGAGGAAATAATGGCCCAAACTTTCTAAATTTGGTGAAAGGTATTAATGTATAGATTCAAGTAGTTCAGCAAACTCACAAAAGTAGAAATCCAAAGACATCCTTACCAAGATCCATCATAATAAATTGTTGAAATGAAAGAAAAAATCCTGGGAGCAGCTAAAGAGAAAGGACACAAATAGGAAATAATAAAGATAAGAGCAGAAATCAATTACATTGAAAAAAATAGAGAAAAATCAAAAGTTCATCTTTAAAAAGATCTCTTACATTGAAATCTACCTCTGTCTTCATCTCCCCTTCCCCACAACTTCAGCCCCTGGAAGCTCCATTTCCTACGTCAGTTGTCAGTTACTACATTCCTCTCTCCCTCACTTTCCCCATGTATAGGGTCTCTTCTCTTTGGGTTGCCTTTGTCTTTTTTCTCCTTTCCCCCTTTTCCACATATCCCCAAATCCCTTTCATATCCAACTCAGTAAGACAAAAACTTGTCATTAGTCAAAATCTTTACTGCCAGTTGCAGCTCAGGCCCCTGCTTGGGCTTCTCAGCTCATCTAAGCCCTAAGTATGGACTATACGATGCTGCAGAGTCAAGGCACTGTCAGTTGGCTTGGGTTTAACCAGGGATTGATGCTCAGAGAAGGAGGGTTTAGAGTACGTTCTCTTGTTCTCTCTGAAGTACTTACCTAAAATTCCTTAATCCATGAAGCATTTTCATGCAAATTATTTATCCATTTATTCCTTCACAGAGGTGGAATACTTTCAAAGCACAGAGGATTACTGCAAATCATTGTGGGCAAAGATTTCAGTATGGATTCAGGATATTGAAAAACACAAGGACATTGCCATGTCTTCACATCATAAGAGAGGGTGTCTTTTTATATCTACATATCACTTACTTGGAGGGTGATGATCAATCTATTGTCATTAATTTACCACACAGACTTACTGAGAAGCAACTATGTGCAGAGCACAATTAAAACTTTGAGAAACTGCTTTTGACTGTTAAAAGATTTGTTTGGACAGCTACATCCTGAAATAGCAAAGTGTTATTGCCTGCTTCTCCAGAATCCTGGTTGGAGCTTGGAAATTAAACCCTTAGTGCATTCAAGCAGAAGTGGGACAATTTGTCTCCCCTACACGAAGGGGCAAGTAAGGGAGGGTGGCCACGCCTGACAGTTCACCCCAGAGAGAGCAGCTCCCTTTCCAGTCTGGATACAGGCTCCACCTGAGCCCCTAGCAGGGCCACATATATGGGTGAGGAGGCTAGGTCCCCCTAGAAAAGCAGAGCCTCTTAAATAGACTCTGGACTTTAAGACCAGACAGTCCTCCCTGGAGTGGGGAGGGGGGACGGGGGGTGCATCTGAGCCTCCTCCCTCCCCTCCCCCACCACTAACCAATGGCCTAAGTCTCTTCCTTGAGAAGGCAGCTGCTCTTCCTTAGCAATCTCTGCCTGCACACCGTGCCCAGCCTTATCTAGCATCTTCAGACTAGCTTCCTTGCCAGCCTCACCGACCTCAGCACCTGATCTAACCTCCCGCCTCCCACTAAGGGGGCCATTGCTCACCCTGAAGGGTTCATGTCTATTAATACAAGGCAGAAGGGGGAGAATTGGGCTGGTCCTCGGGTCAGCACTGTCTTACCACATGTTTCTCTGTAAATCACCATTTCAGAGGCCCGTTCAGGGTCCCTGCCAGAAACCTGACTGACGAGGAGCCAGGAGGGGCCAGAGCTTCACATTTGATCCCTTTGAAGCCAGAGAGAACATTAAGCATTTTCCATGCCTGAGCATGAGGCTGATGGAGTGCAGAACATTTGGTGTGTCCCACATATAGAGTCTGTAAGGCCTGAGATTCCTGGTTTCTAAATGCAGTAATGTTTATCTGCACTGTTGCCTTGGTAGAGTTCCTGTCCTGACGATGCTTCTGAGTTACCTAGGGAGCTTGTTAGAGATTCCAGAGTGGCTGGTTCCATGGTCTGCTGAGCTGGAGCCTAGGAATCTGTTTTTCACAATGCAACCGGGATGAATCTGAGGCAGCAGGTGCACTAAGCTGGCATTTGGGAACAATTGGTGTATGTCACAGTTTTGAATAATTTAAAGAGATGAGCTGATTTGACCTCCCTGAATCTTAGATGGTAATTGTGGCATTTAGACTATTCTCAGTTGTTCTGGGACCCCTAAGATTCTAGCTATCAAGGCCATATCGTAGTTTTTTCAGGACACCAGTTCTGCACACCTTCAGTTCACCCTCCGGAACAGAAAGCGTTGACAGGAACAAAGCAGGGCTGGCTAATGTGGAAAAGCTCTTAAGCACGAAGAGACACTTGAACAAACTGGCATTTCCCCTAAACAGTTCTCAACAGCCTTTTAAGAATGCAACATAGACGACTGTATTTTTAATCATATCATTCAGCTCACTCACCGTCTCCCCACGATCCCCTATGGCTTCCTCTAGCGATCACTTAGAACATCAAGTTCCAAAAATGCTGGGTACAGGCCCAAACTAGCATCTTCATGGAATTTTCTGTTTGTTTTTTAAATTTTGCAAGGTTACCAACCAAGACAAAGACTCTAATCAGAGCATAAGAGAGCAGTCATTGTCATCTATCCACTCATAAGGCCAAACTTTGGAATTCACCACTGTGCTAACACTAGTCCTCTCAGTATTTAATTCTATAAGAGCAAAAGAATGGAAACAAATTAAATGCCCTTCAATGAGGAGCTGATTACCTGAGAAAGGATACATCCACACAATGGAAAATGACACAGCCCTAAAAAATATGAAAAAGTTTGTATGTGCTGATTTGGCAAAATTTTTATAGATGTGATGTTAGTTGAAAAATGAAAGCAAAATGCAGAATCAAGGAAATGACATATGTCTGTATTTGTTTATATCTGATTGTATGTGCATTCCTGGAAGGATATATTTAAAAAATAACATTGCTTGCCTCTGAGAAGAACTAATTGACAATGTGCGTGTGTGTGTATGGTATGAGGGAGGATTCACATATAGTATTTTATACTTTAGTTAATGGATTACCTATTCAAAACATTAAAATATATATGTAACACTAACAACTCTCTACATTGAGAAAACACAGGTAATCCAAATGAAGCTAAACATTAAAGCATTTATATTTAGTTTTAGTTTGGTTTTACTATTTTTTTCTTGCAACAGATTTGCCTCTCTAATCATGTTTTGCTCACCCTAATTTTAGGCCAAATCTGAATTATATGAACCCACACACCAGCTGGACAGTAGGAGGAAGCAGCTAAGAATCCAGTCTGGGAAAGAACATTTGCCTTGAGTAACTGATGTGCAAATAATGAAGAGTGGCTGTTTGCAGCCCTGTTGTCTCCTGAAGGTGAAAGTCAAGACCCACTGCTAGTGTGCCCTAGAATTTGCAAACTCTTACTAATGGTCAAAGAGTCTGAGTCAATCTAAAATTAAGACAGCTGATCCCCAAAATGGCCCCAATTATACCTCTCCATGCAGTCATGCCCTTACTCTTTGACTTGTAGCTCTTCTTATCAAGAGGTAGAGTCTAATCCCCAACTTCTTAACTCCGGACTGGCCTTTTGAGTTGCTTTGGCTAATAAAAGTTAAGCAAAAGTAGTGGTGCCCCATATCCAGGCCTAGACATCAAGAGGCCTTGCATACTTCACTCCCTCTCTTGTAACCCTGCCTTGGACGAGCCCAGGATGAGAGACTACATGGACTCGAGCTGAGGTCCCAGCTATGGGAGAGAGCCCAGCTATGGGAGAGAGCCCAGCAAGATCAGCAGAGCCAACCTGCTGACTGAGTGCAGACACCTGAGCATCTCCCTGGGATCAGAATTGTCCAGCTGACCTGTACACTCATGACTTAAATAAAGGTTTATTGTTTTAACCCACTGGGTTTTTTTTTGAAGTACAGTTAATTTACAATGTTGGGTTAGTTTCAGGTTTACAGCAAAGTGATTCAGTTATAGATATAGATAGATAGATAGATAGATAGATGTATATATTCTTTTTCAGATTCTTTTCCATTATATGTTATTACAAGATATTGAATATAGTTCCCTGTGCTATACAGTAAATCCTTGATGTATATGTATTTTATATATAGTAGTTTGTATCTGCTAATCCCAAACTCCTAATTTATCCCTCCCCACTTTCCCTTTTGGTAACCATAAGTTTGTTTTCTATGTCTGTGAGTGTATTTCTGTTTTGTAAATAAGTTCATTTATATTATTTTTTAGGTTCCATATATAAGTGATACCATATGATATTTGTCTTTCTCTGTCTGACTTATTTCACTTAGTGTGATAATCTCTAGGTCCATCCATGTTGCTGCAAATGACATTCTTTCATCTTTTTCATGGTTGAGTAATAGTCCATTGTGTATATATACCACACGTTCTTTATCCATTCATCTGTTGATGGACACTTAGGTTGTTTCCATGTCTTGGCCAT
This sequence comes from Physeter macrocephalus, assembly GCF_002837175.3. Taxonomy (NCBI): domain Eukaryota; kingdom Metazoa; phylum Chordata; class Mammalia; order Artiodactyla; family Physeteridae; genus Physeter; species Physeter macrocephalus. The sequence continues at coordinate 11,514,482 of NC_041229.1, read as the reverse complement.
TATAAGTAGTGCTGCAATGAACATTGGGGTGCATGTATCTTTTCAAATTAGAGTTTTTGTCTTTTCCAAATATATGCCCAGGAGTGGGATTGCTGGATTATATGGTAACTCTAATTTTAGTTTTTTAAGGAACCTCCATACTGTTTTCCATAGTGTAAGCCACTGCATTTTGTGGTCATTTCTTACATAGCCTTATTACAGCAACAGGTGACTGGAACAGAACTCCTTTGCTGCCCTAGTTTTGTTTCTTTTCTCTCTCTAGTGCTATACTGTTGCCTTCTCACTACCCACCCCTAGGTCTCCATTATAAACTCCCTTATTAAAGAACATCCATCATGTGTCAGATCTTTAATGCACAGTCCCTGACCTCAAGGGATGGACAGCAGGTGGGGAAGCAGATAGACAGGACTGAGTGTGCATGAACTTACAGAAATGGAGCACTAGCTCAGCGGGGAGTCTCAGCAGAGTTTTCTGGAAGTGACCTCTGAGCTGTTTTAAAGGATAAATAAATGTTTATCAGTGAAAGTTGGCAAGGGATTTGCAGGCAAATGGTATGACACAGAGAAAAGCATGGGGGCCTGTGTGTGAGACATCTGCCAGCAGTGAAATGTTCCCTGCACTTTTCTCTCCCATTTCTTTTTGGTTTTAATATTTATTTACTTATTTATTTGGCTGCACATGCGAGATATTCTTGGCGGGATGCGGGATCTTTAGTTGGTTAGTTGCAGCATGTAGGAGCTAGTTCCCTAACCAGTGATCGAACCCGGGCCCCCTGCAATGGGAGTTTAGAGTCTTAGCCACTGGACCACTGGGGAAGTCCCTTCTCTCCCATTTCTAATCTCTTCTGGCTTCTAATCTGCACTCACCCCCAACGCCCCGCTTCTTTTTTTGCCAGATTGCCCCGATTATAGTTTCTTAGTAGTCTCTTAGAGCCTTGCTATTCAAAGTGTGACCAGCAGACCGGCAGCTGTAGCATCACCTGGGAGCTTGTTAGAAATACAGATTCTTGGGTCCCATCCCAGACATGCATCAGAATCTTCATTCTTACAAGATGCTGAGGTGGTTCATTTGCACAGGGAATTATACCCGTTATCTTGTAATAACCTATAATGGAATATAATCTGTAAAAATATTGAATCACTATGCTGTCCACCTGAAACTAACACAATACTGTAAATCAACTATACTTCAATTTTAAAAAGGTTGAGGCGTGCTTCATTATAACACTAGTATTAGGGGGATGGCTAACAACTTGCCCAGTAACTGAATCAGCCACACAGACTGTTTAATAGTAAACTTTTCAGAATGTAAGTTCACCTGCAGAACATGTACCGCTTGTACCAACTATATTTTTAGGCTATCTTCTATTAATATAGCTATTTTTCTTGAAGACAAGTTTTTATCTCCCCAATTAGGTTGTAATCAAGCACTATGTTTCCTTGATTTATTACTCTTGAGCGCCTCAGGCAGAAAGAAAATGCTGAGATGACAGAGACAGAATCTCCTCTTTCAGAGTCTGCAATCTAGTTTACTATGAACTGCAACTCAGCCTCAGGCATTGCTCTGCTCCTTGCTAAGGGATATCCCTGGACAAGTTTCTTGAGGTCACTGAGCCTCAGTTTTCTCATCTACAAAATGGGTGTAACACATAATGTGTTGCAAGTTCATTGTAAGGATTAGAGGTGATGGATATAAAGTGCTCAGGAGGAGACCTGGCACAGAGTTGGCATTTCAGGAATAGGTGACATAAAAGAGAGATAAACAAATATGCTGACACTGAAGAAAAAGAAATTACATTTAATTGAGGGAGTCAGAACAGGCCTTGCAAAAGAATTAGTACTAGGGAATTCCCTGGTGGTCCCGTGGTTAGGACTCTGCCTTTCCACTGCAGAGGGCAAGGGTTCAATCCTTGGTCGGGAAACTAAGATCCCGAAGTATGGCTGGAAAAAAAAAAAAAAAAAAAGAACTAGTACTAGAAATGGCAGCGAATCCTCAGACAGGCAACAAAACAGAATTTTATAAGTGAAAGAAAATAAAAAAGTAAACACATTCTCAGAGAGGAGATTGCACAAGGCAGGGGTCCCCCCCACCCCGCGCCTGTCAGGAGCTGGGCTGCACAGCAGGAGGTGAGTGGCTGGCAAACAGAGCGAAGCTTCATCTGCTGCTCTCCATCGCTCCCCATTGCTCGCAATACCGCCTGAACCATCCCCCACCCCCCCACCCCCTTCAGTGGAAAAATTGTCTTCCACGAAACCGGTCCCTGGTGCCAAAAAGGTTGGGGACTGCTGGCATAAGGCACTTTTAGGAGACCAGGAAGTCATCTGATTTTTTCCCCTGATTTGTGAATGTATCGGTAGAAATGGTTTTTTTTTTTTTTTTTTTTTTTTTTAGTTAAGTAGAAAAGAATAGCTTTATTGCTTTGCCAGGCAAAGGGGGGCCGCAGCAGGCTAATTCCATCAAAACTGTGTGTCCTTAGAAATGGTCTTTTAAAAGGTAAAACAATTCGATAACTTAAAAAATATATATTGATGCATTTAAACAGTTGCCTTTACTGCAAAGATTAAAATGAGAAATAAGTTCTCCCTGAAAATCTGGGCCATATGGTTCCTGCACATCGTGGTTGTCCACGCAGATTCAGCCGTTGTGTTGGCTGCCTGCTGCCCAGACAGTGGGGTGAAGTCAGGACAGAGCCCCTGCTTCAAGCATGAATGCCTCTGTCTTCTCTTGCTAACACATTCCCTCTCTGCCACTTAAGAATGCACAGAGCATTTACCAGGTCGGGAATGCCTGGCTATGACAGCACCATTTGCGAAGTAAAGAGTCTATTTATGAAGATAATGGCAATACCCAGGCCAAGCCCACCGTGGGAGAACCTTGGCTCCTAATTAGCAAGAGCGGTGCATTTTAATGAGGACACTCGGTAGGCAGTTGGCTCCTGACTTGACTGCCAATGAATCTGGGGCAGAAGGGAGGGTTGGCAGAGAGAACATGGAGCAGGTGAGGAGAAAAAACAGAAATGTGCACATCTCTTGGAAACCTTAAGACTTAGAATTATTTGATTCCCCCATTATCCTGGCTGTCATCCCATAGGTTGCTTGTCTGAGAGCAAATTGCTCTTAGAAGAAGCAGCCGATCCTGGGTGAGCCAAGGGAAGCAGATGCATCAGTTTTAGCAACCCTGGAATTATTGCTGGAATAGGGAGCAGAGGCCTAAGGGGATGGAGGCCCAGAAACGTGGGCATTTGATCGCTCTTGGAAAGCAATCAAGCAATTGCTAAGAGACCTATAGAGAAACCTGAATCCTTTGCATTTTTCTGATTAGGCAAGAGAGAGCAGCAATGGCTCAGGCCTCCATAAACCCCATGGAGGTGAACTAATATCATCGAAGGTAATTTAGGCCAGAATTTCAAAGTCTGTTACTGAATGCTGAAGGTATACTGCAGATAGATGACATAAAGAAAGCAGAACTTCTCAGCACCTATGTTGTTTCTGAATTCTGTCTCAAGGAGATGAGCTCCCCACTGAAAGGATGAATGACCATTCCTAAGTGGGGATAGGTTCTCCAAAGTGCATGAACACCCTAATGCTTTAATTGGCTTCAGATCTTGAGCTCCTGAAACTTACACCAAAAGAACAAGTAACTTAAACTCTAGTTCCTTATCTCTGATGCATCTGGGGCAATGAGAGAAGGACTGAAAGATGGAATTATTTTCAGAAATAGAAAAGATTCCTAGAACTACAGGCCTGTGAGTTTGACAATGAGCCCAAGCAAGATAAACAATGGGATTTTCAAAAGAATGTTTGGGGCTACTGGAAGAGAAAGAGGTGAACTTTAGGAATAGGCCTAAGATGACCACAGCAAAAGTCATGGTAGACACTTCCAGTTATCCCCCAATATCTAGTCTTTGCTTTTTCCATAGTAACAGAAATTTTAGCAGAGCAAATGGATACTATATTAGTTTCCTGTTGCCACTGTAACAAATTGTCACAATTTAGTGGCCTAAATCAACACAAATTTATTATTTTATAGTTCTGGAGGCCAGAAGTTTAAATGCGTTAGCAGGGCTGCATTTCTTCTGGAGGTTCTAGGAGATCATCTCTTTCTATGCCTTTTCCAGCTTCTAGAGGCTGCCTGCATTCCTTGGCTTGTGGCCCCTTCCTTCATCTTCAAAACCACCAGCATAGTATCTTTAAATCTCTCTCTGTCTTTCTCTCAGTGACCTCTCCTTCCATACTCTGCCTTCTAACTCTCCTGCCTCACTCTTTTTTTAAAAAAAATATTTATTTATTTAGGTTACACAGGGTCTTAGTTGCAGCATGCATACTTCTTAGTTGTGGCATGCATGCAGGATCTAGTTCCCCCGATCAGGGGTCCAACCCAGGCCCTCTATGTTGGGAGCTTGGAGTCTTACCCACTGGACCACCACAGAAGTCCCTCCTGCCTCACTCTTAAAAGGACCCTTTTACTACATTGGACTCACCTGGAAAATCAACAGTAATCTCCCCATCTCAAGATCCTTAACTTAATCACATCTGCAAAGTCTTTTTGCTATATAAGGTAACATATGCACAGGTTCCATGGATTAGGACATGGGCATCTTGTGGGCAGGGGACATTATTCAGCCTACCTGAGCTACCCCAGATAAAAAATAAATTTCCTGGCCTCACTTGCAGCTAGATTTAGAACATTTGACCAAGTTCTGACAATGGCTATGGGCAAAAGGGAAGTATGCCTTTTCTGAGTCATGTCCCAAAACAAAGATGCATGTTATTTGCTAAAAGGTGGGTGAGTGAGTCCTTTTGAACCATGCAGATGAGGGCTGTATGTAAGTGTGGGTCAGGAACAAGAGCCTATGGCCCTGCTAATTCCCTGGGGCAAAGCCAGCATACCAGCTTGGACTTTTACATGCGAGCAAAATAAATTTCTGTCTTGTTTAAGTCCTGCAGAAAGAATTATATCCGACTTAATACATGATTCTAGAAGACCAGGGAACTATAACTGACAGGGTTTTGTTACTTTAGCAACATTCCTCAAAGTCTTCTATGATTTCAATATACTCAAGTTGGAGAAATATGGATTAAAGCCATAATTAGGTGAGTTTATAACTGCCTGAGTGACTATAAGGGTAGAGATTAGTAGGTTGGTATTAATCTGTACAGAGAAGTCTTAAAGTTATGGCCTCATCCATGCTCTGGACAGGACAGACCACAGCTGAAATGCTTCATTTCCTTCCAAGGGTCTCACTTGTAGAAGACTGCGGATATAGGAGAGTACATCAGGAATGGTAATGAAATGGTGGAGGCCCTTGAGTACACATCATACATGAAATAGTTGAAGAAACCGCAAAAAAGATACAAGAGGGGCCTTTATTTGCTCTAAGGCACAATGCCAAGTGAGATGGGGTAGAAAAAAAGAGAAAGATAGATTCCTTGTCTTCTCACAGGGGCCAGGGGGCATTTATATAAATGTATACAAGGTAATCCACCACTTAGCTTGCAGGATGGACCATTAAGAACCTATTTTATGGGGGTTCTTTGGTTTGTTTCTATTTTGTTTATGTTTTGTTACTCTATCAGAAAGTCCTTTCCTCCATCCCTGGTAGATGATGATTCATCAGAAAGGATGGGAAACATTGTTTTACTCTGGAAAGAAATCAACCATGTTTCTAGAAGTTGGGTTCTCTCTACCCCCATGTGAGGGCAAACAAGGTTTAGGGTGTTGCAAAGGGTGGACAAACTTTCCAGTCCACCATCAACCATCAAGCTCTTTAGGAGGAGCTTTTATGGTTTAAAAAAAAAAAAAGTGAATTAGAAGAATAGGAGCTTTTGAGAGTGAGGCCAAAAAAGAAAATGGGTGGAAAATTGAAGAGGAAATAAGGAGAGGGGCCCTGAGTTGGGGGCATCTACTCCTGAGGGTTGGATCAGGTTGGACCATGGCCCAAAAAGTGCCAGGGTCAGTGGACCCCAAGGAGAAGCCTAGTGAGCGGTAATGCGCGAGAGTCCTGTGCATATCTGGGAGCTGTGAACTCCAGGGCCTCAGCCTGGAAGCCCTTCATCGGGGCATGAGTGAGATTCTGGCCCTGTCTGTGCTTCAAGTGCTCACCTGCCAACCCTCCACCCACAATCTCCCAGGACCCTCATGAACCCTAGGGGGTCACCATAGTTGGCGGTGGTGCTGGCCTAGGGTGTGTTAGCATGCTCTGAGCTGGGGCTGCCAGGAGTGAGTATCCCTGTTGCACAAGTGTTTATAACATTGGGATATCATGGGTTCTCAGAAGCAGGGGCATTTGGCCCAGCCTTGACCTAGCCTCAACCTAGATAAGCTGAAATGTTGTTCAAGTTTCCCTTTACGGATCGGTTCTGGGGAAATGTCCGGTTTCTTTCTCTCTCCATGTCCAATTCTTCAGAAAGTTCGGAACAGTTTCCATTCTATAAACCAGCTGAACAGCAACTTCCTTTGTCCTCTAGCCCTCCCTGTGCCCTCTCCACCCTCTAGAAACAGTTTGCATCCCTCCTCCTGCCTGGGGAGTCCTCAGCCTTCTTCCTGCCTCCTGGGTATGGTTTCGCCCACCCATGGTAAGGGTGGGTTGCAGACTGTGTGAAAGATGGGGACAAAAAGATGCTGTACACCAATCTGGCTTAGGATAAATACCAATTAGTGACAATCAAAAAGTACTTCACAGGAACTTCCCTCATGGCGCAGTGGGAAAGCCTCCGCGCTCCCAATGCAGGGGCCGCAGGTTCGATCCCTGGTCAGGGAACTCGATCCCACACGCATGCCACAACTAAGGAGCCGGCAAGCTGCAACTAAGGAACCAGGCTGCCACGACTAAGACCCAGTGCAACCAAATAAATAAATAAAAATAAATATATTTTTTTAAAAAAGTACTTCACAGGCAGAAAGAGGATTGACCCCCTTTTGGTTCCCAGCTCATGGAAGTGTCCATTTGTTTAGTTGGTAGAACTCTGGGGATGGGCTATAAAATGGGACATGATCTCTTATTGGCAATGACTACTCAGAGGCCCCTGCCAGAAATCTGTGCTGCGCCTGCAAGTACTCAGGAGCAAAAGCTCACAAGAGTTAAGAAAATGATCGTTTCTTCAGAAAAAAAAATGTCAAGTGATCTTGATGACGTTTTTCCAGGCTTCAAGTTTTATATTGAATCCTGCTGGTGTTCCACAAACAGAACTTTAATAGCTCCCGTTAATTGGATGCCTGCTGTGTTTTCAGGAGCTTTCTACACAACACGTTAGGTGGGTAGTTATCTGTCTCAAAGTAAGAGAAACGGAAGCTCATATTCGGTCTGTGATCTGTGCAGTGTCATCTGGGGTAAGGCCTGAAGCTGGGGTCTGAACCCAGGTGTGTCTGGTTCTAAAGTACGTGTTCTTTCCATGATGCTTCCCCAGTAACATGGTCAAACTGCAGAGAGACAGAGATCTGAACAGGAGTTTCTTTAAATTCTCCGCAGTAGGTAATGCATTACTCTCTGTGTAATCATTTTACCACCTTCTGCCTCTCCGTACCAAAATGCCTGGGGGCGGGTTTGCATCCGGCAGTTTGCCCTGCCCCAATGGCAGGCGCACGTACAGAGCTACAAAGACCCCAAGGCACCTGCTTACCTTCACGTGTCTGGTGCTTTGGGCAAAACCCCATGCCTCCCACACACCGAAGCAACCCTGTTTTGAACAAATGGGAGTTCATCTGGGGGACAATTGTCCATTGTTCTTCTGATGAATTGCCGTCCTCCTCCCCAGGGGCTGATGGGCAGGTATAGATTGCAATGAACACTCAGTCTTTGCCTGGGCACATGGAGTATTTGTCCACCCTGCAAAGGGCGGCAAAAGAGTAAAGAGTCCCAGGTCTTACTAAACCGCTGTGTTCTCTTCGTCATCCACTGTCTTGCATGCACTAGAGAAGCCAAGTAAATATTTGCTAAATAATGGAAACTGACTGCGCACCCATGGCATGTGGAGCAAACCAAAGGACAGGATCCAGGCTCTTACCACCTGATCCAAAATCCAAACCACGGTAATAGGAGAGGTAGTTAGAAAATTGTGTCATTGAAAGAACCGGTCGCTTTAGCATCATCATGATACTCATGAAATTCTGACCATTCTTGCTGCCTCTGTTTACATGGCTGAAGAGTCTAGATCAGGTAACCACTAAGGTTTCTATCACTTGGTTTTATAATGTAATATGTAATTTTCAGGGGAAAAATAACAAATTTTCTCACCAAGAAGAATGTTCCCCCTGAGTTACAACAGTTCAGGGAATTGGATCTGAACTACTTCTCATTCAAATGTCTGATTTTTTTTTTTTTTGGAAGCAAACTAGCAGAAATGCTGATTTTTAAAACCTAGAACAAAAATTATTTCACAGAATTAGAGCCTTACTCTGAGTGACACATTAATAATGGAACAAGAGTACTGAATAAATTGCATTAACTTTGTCACTTCATAACAATAGGACACCAAAGGGGTGATTAAATTTATCTCCCTGACACAAGTGATAACTCCATACCAAATGCAGTGTTATGTAGTGTAGAAAATTTCCCCTTCCTGTTCTAAAATGTTAGGTAATGACACATAAAAAGTAACTAATAGATTCCTAAACTTGGACTTATTGAACCGAGCTCAAATTAAACCGAGTTTTTAAAAAATTAATGTTTATTTTTAACACAGTAATAAATGTACGGAGTAAAATGAAAAAAAAAGTCAAATGGTACTGAACGGACAGAAGAAAAATTTGTCGTTCCTGCCTGCATACTTCCTGTCCCTAGCTCCACTCCTCAGATGCATTGACTTTCAATTTTTAAGCTATTTATTCTGGTATTTATTTCTGTACTTGTAAATAATTTGCTTATATTATTATATCTTGGTTTGACAATTTTAGGTAATATCTATTCATCTTTGTATTTCAGGAGATGAGGATTTCATGCTCTTATTCCATATTCAATACGTACATTATTATAGCATTTATTACTATTTATTAGAGTAGTATACTACTAAAAATTAAAGAGTAGTATGGTATTATTGTTTCCTTGTTGAATAATCTTTTTTCTAGAGTTAATAATTATTTTGGTTCTTTCATTGCTTAAATTTTAAAAACCTAGGCCAAAAGTTATAGGTAATAATAGATTAGGTGATGAAATCCTATTGGCATTCTAGAACCTTAGGCTAAAAATAATAATAAGAAAAGTAGTAGGGATAAATGCACATGTAGCACATTTTAGTTCATCAAATCATTTGCATAACTATAAGATGGAGACTCAGGGTCTGAGAGAAAGAGAGTTGTATTCTTTCACTGATCTCAAACTACACAGGAGTCAATAGTATAATTCGGTTGTTAAAATACAGTCTTAGGCCATATTAATTGAAATATACTCTCGAGAACAAGAAAGATGATAATCCTAGTCTATTCATGTTACATAAGCAACCTATTCTGGTTCCATTTTTTAAGAAAAGCAAAACTCACAAGAGAGTATACAGAATACATTGACCAAGGTCATGAGAATCTGAAAAACACGTCCTATGAGAAATAGTTGAAGGAAATTGAGATGTTTAGCCTGGGAACGTCTTAGGAGGAAGTTACAATTGTCTTCAAATATTTGAAGGGCTATTGTGTAGAAAATGAGATAGATTTATGCTCCTTGAGTCCAGGGGCAGATGTAAGACCAACGGGCAACTGTCAGAGAGGCAGACTCAGTTCAGGTGAGCACAGAACTTTCTAACAACTGGATCTACTAACATTTGTGGGGGACCTTGCCTTTTTCCCTCCAGCATCCACTCTCTCTCTCTCTCTTTTTTTCTTTTTTCCTTTGGTAATAGCACTTTATGCTGGGCCCTTGGCTGATCAACTGAAGATTACATATTTTACTCTTCCTTGGTATAGCTGTGAAATTAGGTTCAGGCCAGTGCGATGTGAACAGAAATGATGCATACCACCACTTGCTAGTGCCCTTAATAGGAAAGGAACTTGCCCTCTTCCTTTCTCTCTCTCTCTCTCTCTCTCTCTCTCTCTCTCTCTAGTCTGGAATGTGGTCATGACAAATCTTTGATCCTGTGGACAAACCCAGAAATTGCAAAGCAACAAGATGGAAGGAGCTTGAGTTCCCAGTACCAATATCCAACACCCCTCTCTCAGCCTTGAACTACATGAACTGTTAACTAAGAGAGAAACTTTCTATCCAGTTAAAACTTCTACCTGGTTAAGCCACATGTTTGGATCTTTGTCGTACTAGTTGTAACTTGTATATTAAATAATGGAGATGCCTTCCAAACAGTGGTCTTCAGGAGGTCATCACTGAGTCCTCCCTTCCCCTTATTCTACTGTTTTTTCCAACACCAAGAAATTAAATCATCGCTGACACTCTCCACCTGAAGTTAGCATCAGATCCCACAGATTAAGGGCTCACTTCCCCCTTTAGATGCCAGTCCCAAGTGCAGGTAGTTACCTGTGCTTCTGACCTATGTGCTATAGATTGGAGAGTCCCACAACCCCCTCCTGGGGTTCAGTGAATTTGCTAGAGTGGCTCACAGAGCTCAGAGAAATATTTACTTACATTTACCAGTTTATTATAAAAGGTATTATAAAGAATACTGATGAATAGGCTGATGGAAGAGCCGCATTGGGCAAGGTATGGGGAAAGGGGCGTGGAGTTTCCATGCACTCTCTGACCACGCCACCCTTCCAGCACCTCCATGTGTTCACTAACCCCAAAAGCTCTCTGATCCCTGTCCTTTTGGATTTATATGGAGGCTCCATTACACAGGCAAAATTGATTAATCATTGGCCACTGATGATTAAACTCATAAACTCAGGCATAACCCAAAGGGGCTTGTTAAGAATAACAAGCCACTCCTGTGACCTTTATGGCTCTGTCGCTATTACAGGAACCAAGGGCAAATGACAAAATACTATAGCAAAATATGCTCCCTTTACTCTTATGGCTTAGGAAATTCCAAGGGTTTTGAGAGCTACGTGTCAAGAACAGGAATGAAGACCAAATATACATTTATTATAAATCACAATATCACACTTATTTCTATATGTTATAGGCCCAACCAGACAATCTTATACATACCATTTTATACAATTGTCTCTTAAATCAGCTAAGAGATGAAAGAACACAAAGGCATTTACACTGTCTTTTAGAATTACATAATTATCTTTACCGGTACTCTTTGTTTTTATTGTGTGGATTTGAATTACTTCTTGGTGTCACTTGCTTTTATCCTGAAGACATTCCTTTATTATTTCTTGAACCCAGAGGAAAGGGGAGACTGGAAAAAGTGGTTTCCTTCAATAATGAACAGCAAAGAGAAAAATGGAGAAGTGGGGAAAATCAAACAGGCAAATGACTAGCCAACTACTCTAAAGCACTTGTATAGTTGCATTACTAGAAATTTGAATAGGCCTGCTTTACTGATTCATTGAATTTCAACTATATTGCCAGATATGGGTCTTGGTGTTTTTAAGTGTACTCTATTATGTAATGGTTAAGAACTTGGGTTTTTAATCAGATACAGATGAAATCAAACCTTGAATATGCCACCTACAAAATCTGTGACATTAGGAAAGTTACTTAAACCTCCGCAAATCTCATTTACCCATCTACAAAATGTAGTATATGCCACATAGTTATTTGACAATTACATGAGAAATTTCATGTAAAGTGTTTAGCCTTTCACACAAATACTCAGTAAATGGCAAGCTTTAAAAACATAGTAAGGGATATAAAATAGATGACTAATGAGAACCTACTGTATAGCTCAGGGAACTCTGCTCAGTGCTCTGTGGTGACCTAAATGGGAAGGAAATCCAAAAAAGAGAGGGGATATATGTATAGGTATAGCTGATTCACTTTGCTTTACAGCAGAAGCTAACACAACATTGTAAAGCAACTATACTCCAATAAAAATTAATTAATTAAAAAAAACATAGTAAGGGAATTCCCTAGTGGTCCAGTGGTTAGGACTCCACTATTCCACTGCTGGGGCCCCAGGTTTGATCGCTGGTTGAGGAACTGGGATCCTGCAGGCTGCACAGAACAGCCAAAAAAAAAAAGAAAGTAATATTGGATTTAGGATTTTAAAAAAATTTTTATTGGAGTATAGTTGATTTACAATGTTCTGTTAGTTTCACGTATACAGCAAAGTAAATCAGTTATACATATATCCATTCTTTTTTAGATTCTTTTCCCATAGAAGTTATTACAGAATACTGAGTAGAGTTCCCTGTGCTATACAGTAGGTCCTTATTAGTTAATATGTTAATCCCAACCTCCTAATTTATCCCTCCCCCCAACTTTTTTGCCTTTGGTAACCATAAGTTTGCTTTCTACATCTGTGACTCTATTTCTATTTTGTAAATAAGTTCATTTGTACTGTTTTTTTAAGATTCCACATAAAAATGATATCATATGATATTTGTCTTTCTCTGTCTGACTTACTTCACTTAGTATGATAATCTCTATCCATGTTGCTACAAATGGCATTATTTTGTTCCTTTTTATGGCTGAGTAATATTCCATTGTATATATGTATCACATCTTCTTTATTCATTTCTCTGTCGATGGACATTTAGGTTGCTTCATGTCTTGGCTATTTTCAGTAGTGCTGCAATGAACATTGGGGTGCATGGATCTTTTTGAATTATGGTTTTCTCTGGATGGACTTAGGGTTTTTACCAACAGATATCAAATTTATCTTTATATTGTAAACAATTATAAAACTGTTATGTTACCTTCAAGCTTTAAAAGTTGTGTTCCAACTTTTTGAAGTTGAAAAGTTATGTTCAAGCTTTAAACAATAGATACAGGAGGAATTTGATCCTTTAAAAAATAAAACCTTGGGCTTCCCTGGTGGCGCAGTTGTTGAGAGTCCGCTTGCTGATGCAGGGGACACGGGTTCGTGCCCAAGTCTGGGAAGATCCCACATGCCGCGGAGCAGCTAGGCCCGTGAGCCATGGCCGCTGAGCCTGCATGTCCGGAGCCTGTGCTCCACACGGGAGAGGCCGCAACAGTGAGAGGCCCACATACCGCAAAAACAAAACAAAACAAAAAAAAAAACAACAACAAAAAATAAAACCTTTAGGTGGGCTCCACATTCATCACATCTTTCTGCATGGGAGTTATTTCCAAACTGTATGAGAGAGAAAAGAAAGATGGAAGAAACAGAGATTGAAGGTGGGGGCCACGAACGTCGCTGGATTTTACAGAGCAGAGCATTAGAGGGTAGCAAGCCATGCAGAGAAAGAGCTCCAGAAGTTAGCCTAGGGTAACCTTGAGTCTTTGGCCGAATACAAAGTTAAATATGTACATTGCAAGACTAATGTAGGCCTGGCAGAGAATAGCTACTAGGGGATCAGTAAGATCATCAGAGATTCTGGAGGTCACACAATACTGGGGGGAGATATTGGAATTCCAACCAGCCAGAAATCTTGCTGAACAAACCTTGCTCAACAACAGTTGAGACCATGCCTTAAGAGTAAGACTACTCTTGCCCAAAGTTAGGATTATTCTAGATCCATTTTAATAAAACTTAAAAACAAGTCTGAACAAGATAAAGTGACCCCTCAACAGATGAACTACCTTTCAGACAGAATTCAAGACTCTGTAAAAAGAGAGCAAAATCTACCTTCTAAAAAAAAGGTAGCATTTACAGTGTCCAACAGACAATCAGAAATAACTAGACATATGAAAAAGAAAAATACAGCTCATAGCTGGAAGAAAAAAAGTCAATAGAAAAGACTGAGATGATGGAATTAGCAGACAAAAACTTTAAAAAGTTATTATAAATGTGTTAGAAAACTTAAATGAAAAAAATGGATATAATGAGTATGATAGAATGAAAAATAGCTCCCTCAAAGATTTATGCATCCTAATCCTGAAACCTGTGAATGTTACTTTATATGGCAAAGGTTTTGTGGATGTGATAAAGAATCTTGAGATGGGAGATTATCCTAGGTTATCTGGGTGGGCCTTAAATGCAATCACATGTATCCTTATCAGGGAACTCTGCTCAGTGCTCTGTGGTGACCTAAATGGGAAGGAAATCCAAAAAAGAGAGGGGATATATGTATAGGTATAGCTGATTCACTTTGCTTTACAGCAGAAGCTAACACAACATTGTAAAGCAACTATACTCCAATAAAAATTAATTAATTAAAAAAAACATAGTAAGGGAATTCCCTAGTGGTCCAGTGGTTAGGACTCCACTATTCCACTGCTGGGGCCCCAGGTTTGATCGCTGGTTGAGGAACTGGGATCCTGCAGGCTGCACAGAACAGCCAAAAAAAAAAAAAAAAAAAAAGAAAGTAATATTGGATTTAGGATTTTAAAAAAATTTTTATTGGAGTATAGTTGATTTACAATGTTCTGTTAGTTTCACGTATACAGCAAAGTAAATCAGTTATACATATATCCATTCTTTTTTAGATTCTTTTCCCATAGAAGTTATTACAGAATACTGAGTAGAGTTCCCTGTGCTATACAGTAGGTCCTTATTAGTTAATATGTTAATCCCAACCTCCTAATTTATCCCTCCCCCCAACTTTTTTGCCTTTGGTAACCATAAGTTTGCTTTCTACATCTGTGACTCTATTTCTATTTTGTAAATAAGTTCATTTGTACTGTTTTTTTAAGATTCCACATAAAAATGATATCATATGATATTTGTCTTTCTCTGTCTGACTTACTTCACTTAGTATGATAATCTCTATCCATGTTGCTACAAATGGCATTATTTTGTTCCTTTTTATGGCTGAGTAATATTCCATTGTATATATGTATCACATCTTCTTTATTCATTTCTCTGTCGATGGACATTTAGGTTGCTTCATGTCTTGGCTATTTTCAGTAGTGCTGCAATGAACATTGGGGTGCATGGATCTTTTTGAATTATGGTTTTCTCTGGATGGACTTAGGGTTTTTACCAACAGATATCAAATTTATCTTTATATTGTAAACAATTATAAAACTGTTATGTTACCTTCAAGCTTTAAAAGTTGTGTTCCAACTTTTTGAAGTTGAAAAGTTATGTTCAAGCTTTAAACAATAGATACAGGAGGAATTTGATCCTTTAAAAAATAAAACCTTGGGCTTCCCTGGTGGCGCAGTTGTTGAGAGTCCGCTTGCTGATGCAGGGGACACGGGTTCGTGCCCAAGTCTGGGAAGATCCCACATGCCGCGGAGCAGCTAGGCCCGTGAGCCATGGCCGCTGAGCCTGCATGTCCGGAGCCTGTGCTCCACACGGGAGAGGCCGCAACAGTGAGAGGCCCACATACCGCAAAAACAAAACAAAACAAAAAAAAAAACAACAACAAAAAATAAAACCTTTAGGTGGGCTCCACATTCATCACATCTTTCTGCATGGGAGTTATTTCCAAACTGTATGAGAGAGAAAAGAAAGATGGAAGAAACAGAGATTGAAGGTGGGGGCCACGAACGTCGCTGGATTTTACAGAGCAGAGCATTAGAGGGTAGCAAGCCATGCAGAGAAAGAGCTCCAGAAGTTAGCCTAGGGTAACCTTGAGTCTTTGGCCGAATACAAAGTTAAATATGTACATTGCAAGACTAATGTAGGCCTGGCAGAGAATAGCTACTAGGGGATCAGTAAGATCATCAGAGATTCTGGAGGTCACACAATACTGGGGGGAGATATTGGAATTCCAACCAGCCAGAAATCTTGCTGAACAAACCTTGCTCAACAACAGTTGAGACCATGCCTTAAGAGTAAGACTACTCTTGCCCAAAGTTAGGATTATTCTAGATCCATTTTAATAAAACTTAAAAACAAGTCTGAACAAGATAAAGTGACCCCTCAACAGATGAACTACCTTTCAGACAGAATTCAAGACTCTGTAAAAAGAGAGCAAAATCTACCTTCTAAAAAAAAGGTAGCATTTACAGTGTCCAACAGACAATCAGAAATAACTAGACATATGAAAAAGAAAAATACAGCTCATAGCTGGAAGAAAAAAAGTCAATAGAAAAGACTGAGATGATGGAATTAGCAGACAAAAACTTTAAAAAGTTATTATAAATGTGTTAGAAAACTTAAATGAAAAAAATGGATATAATGAGTATGATAGAATGAAAAATAGCTCCCTCAAAGATTTATGCATCCTAATCCTGAAACCTGTGAATGTTACTTTATATGGCAAAGGTTTTGTGGATGTGATAAAGAATCTTGAGATGGGAGATTATCCTAGGTTATCTGGGTGGGCCTTAAATGCAATCACATGTATCCTTATAAGACGGTGGCAGAGGGAGATTCTCACACACACACAGAGAAAGAGGAGAGAGAGAGAGAGAGAGAGAGAGAGAGAGAGAGAGAGAGAGAGATAAGGGAAGACAGAGTAGAGAAATATCTGAAGATATGGGCCCTAAAGATTGGAGTGATATGGCCACAAGCCAAGAAATTCACCAGAAGATGGAAGAGCGTGAAACAGATTCTCCCTTAGAGTCTTGGAGAGGGTGTGACCCTGTCAACACCTTGATTTCAGCTCAGTAATACTGATTTCAGACTTCTGGCCTCCTGAACAGTGAAAGAATACTTTTCTGCTATTTTTAGCCACCCAGTGTGTGGTAATTTATTACAGCAGCTGCAGGAAACTAATACAATAATGGAATACAGAGGGAGCTCAACAGAGAAATGAGAACTATTTTTGAAAAGCAAATGAAAATAATAGTGAAACAATAATGAAAAATAAAATATTTGAAATGAAAATAATCACTGGATTTTTATTTGTTTACAGGATATTGGACACTTTAGGAAAAAAAATCAGTGGTCTGGAAGATGGGGTAATAAAAATTAAACAAATTGGATCACAGAGAGAAAAAAAGAGTGAAATAAAAAGAACAGAGCCTTGGTGCATTTGTTATAAGACAACATTAAGTGGTCTAAATGTTTAAGCAAGAAACAATACCCATTTTTCACATATACTTTTAGAAAAAAAAAAAGGAGAGAACACTTACCAACTCATTTTATGAGTCCAGAATTACCCTGATATCAAAATAAGACAGGAACATTATAATAAAAGGAAATTATAGATAAATAACCTTCTTAGACATAAAAGAAAAAAATATTTAACAATGTATTAGCATACTGAATCCAGCTATATATAAGCATAGTACATCATGCCCAAGCAGGTTGCAGGCAGGAATGCAAAGTTAGTTCAATAACAAAAATCAATCAATGTCATTCACTACATTAAAAGAATAAAGGAGAGGGCTTCCCTGGTGGTGCAATGGTTAAGAATCTGCCTGCCAATGCAGGGGACACGGGTTCAAGCCCTGGTCTGGGAAGATCCCACATGCCGTGGAGCAGCTAAGCCCATGTGCCACAACTACTGCGCCTGCGCTCTAGAGCCCGCGAGCCACAACTACTGAGCCCACGCGCCACAACTACTGAAGCCCACGAACCTAGAGCCCATGCTCCGCAACAAGGGAAGCCACCGCAATGAGAAGCCCGTGCACCACAGGGAAGAGTAGCCCCCGCTCACTGCAACTGGAGAAAGCCTGCACGCAGCAACAAAAACCCAACACAGCCAAAAAATAAAATAAATAAATTTTTTAAAAAAAGAATAAAGGAGAAGATCATAAGATTACCTTAATAGATGCAGCAAAAGAATTTGACAAACTCCAACTAAACTCTCAGCAAACTAGAGAAAGAAGAACACTTCCTCAGTCTGATAAAGGGCATTTATAAAAACCCACAGCTGACATCATATTTAATGCTAAAGGGCTGAAGCCTTTCCCCTTAGACTGGAAACAAGGCAAGAATGTCTATTCTGACAATTCTATTAGTATTAGCCAGTAAAACAGACAGGGAAAAGAAATAAAAGACTTACAGATTATAAAGGAAGATATAATAGTACTTTATTCATACACAACATGATAGTGTACTTGAAAGATGATTCTAAAAAATCTACCCAAAAAACCCAAACTTAATAGAAATAAGTGAATTTAGCAAGGTTACAGGATATAATTTCAACATTAAAAAATCAATTATATTTCTATACACTAGCAATAAACAATTGGAAATAATTTTTAAGTATTATTTATACTAGTATTAAGAAAAATCCTTGGGAATGAATTTAATGAATGATAATTGAGAACTACTGAGAAATTGAAGAAGACCTAAATACATGGAGAGCTAGACCATGATAGTCGATAGTTCAACAGCCTGGGGAGACTTATGGGGAAATGGCATTGCTGTACATTGTTTGTGGTTACTTTTTCTAAATACATACTGCTTAAACTGTTACATAATAAGATAATAATAATTGCTACCACTTAGTGCCAGGTGTGACTGACAAATTAAATTCCTAAAAGGGCTGCTCTGATCTTGGCACTTTCCTGCTCAAAAACTCCTTTTTGTTCATAGAATCAATGACAAACTCCTCTGGCATTTCCAGACCCTCCACTATTGGTTCCAAGCTCCCTTTCTATATTCACCTCCCACGTCATCCCCCACATACATCCTACACTCCAGCAACACTGTATTCTTTGCCATTTCCCAATTTACGATTTTTTTTTCCCCTGGCATCTTACAGGTGCATTTCTTCATGCCATGTGTAGAGTAATGTTCCATGTTCCCATCTAACAGAGCTTGCTTAAATTTACAGACAGACTGATGTTCCACCTGATGTGCACTCCAAGTAAAGTTGGTTAAAGATGACCACGAGCAGACTCAGAACTCAAAACTTTCAAAGCATTACTTCTTTTACCAGCACTCTTGGTTTCATGAACGATGAAGCCCATCAACCCCATTCCTCCCCAAATTTCCTGGTAAACTTGTATATAATAGGGCTTCCTGGGGATCCAAACTTCTTTTTGAGCGGGGAGAGAGGCCCACGCTGCGCGGCTTGTAGGATCTTAGTTCCCCGACCAGGGATTGAACTCCGACCCTTGACAGTGAGAGCGCAGCGTCCTAACCACTGGGCCGCCAGGGAATTCCGCAAACATTTTTAATAAGGCTTTGAAGCATCTCTGTGCAGAACCAATGGCTCAGGCCACTCCAAAGCCCCACATCCAACAACTTGGAAAGGTCACCAAATGATGATTTTTTTTTTTTTTTGTGACCCGTAAAAGGATTGAACACCAAATGACCAATTTAAGATTTTGACCTTCATGCCTTGGCTCATGTTACTCTCTTCCTTTAGATGAGTTAGATGACTCTTCACCCCATCACAACAGCCATCATTCTTTGTAGACTTGTCCCCAGTGGTTTCAATACTTAGCACAGTGTGGGGCATATAATGTTCAGAAGGTACAGTAAGTAGTTGCTGAATGAATAAGAGAAGAAAAATGGTTCATTGACACAAATCCCAGAGGAAAGGATAACTGTATGCACTTGATTCTGAATAGAGACAAACGGGGATAAAATGCATGTTAAACAATGCAGACAAATCCCCTTAAATGACAGGCCTCTTTGGGAACAGATTGTCATAATGAGCCAAATCCACGATCATTCCAATTTTAGAAAATTCAGAGAAATTTAGTAATTGTTGGGCGTTTATTTGTTCCTTCTATTGTTTACTTATAGAAGTACCAAATTTTTTAGTATATAGATGATCAGTGAAGCTTTCGATTGATTTATTGATTGAAATATCCCCTCTTACAGCCAAAGGAGAGTTTTGAAATTATCTAGAAAAGGAGCCTCAAATAAAATTGCTCCAGTTGATACAGGTGTTGTCATACACCCAGGGCTGGCCTTATTGGTGCATGACCTGTGCAGTTACACAGGGCCCCGCACTTAGAAGGACACTGCACTTTGTTTAATGCTCTACTGTTGCTATCTTGAAATTCTTGACAAGGAACTCTGAATTTTCATTTTATGCAGAGCCCTACAAATTATGTCACCAGTCCTGCTTATACCCCCTCACTCCCCATCATTCTCTCCCTCCATTTACCTCTTCAGCCATAACACAATTCCAATGCCTAGAGAGAGGGAGAGAGCATTGTATGTGGAATATTGGACGTTGCATCTCCTCACCTCTCCAACCTTTAGAATTTCCTGTCAGTCCTCCCTCTCTGATCCCTAATAAGAATGTCTGGAGACTTCTAAGCTAGTCCAAGTTTCCCATTTCCTATTTGAGAGAACCAAGATCCAGAGAGGCCAGATATAGCTACCATTTAAATAATTTAAATGAATGCAATCAGGGACATTAATGATTAGATGCTCCAGCATGGCGGGATACAGGATGAGAACCTATTCCTGTCTCAAATGAATCCTGGTCCTAATCCTAGGCAGAGCTCCAAGTTCCTGACCTCTCTCTCCAGCAATATTCCCATCTCCATCTCCACTTCAACACCAAGTAATATCCCTCACTCAGGAGGCCTTAAACAATCACCTCTACTACCATATGATCCTGCAGTCCCACTCCTGGGCATATATCCAGAGAAAACCATAATCCAAAAGGATACGTGCACCCCAGTGTTCATTGCAGCACTATTGAATATAGCCAAGACATGGAAAAACCTAAATGTCCATCGACAGAGGAATGGATAAAGAAGATGTGGTACATATATACAATGGAATATTACTCGGCCATGAAAAAAGAAGGAAATAATGCCATTTGCAGCAACATGGATGGACCTAGAGATTATCATACTAAGTGAAGTAAGTTAGACAAAGACAAATATCATATGATATCGCTTATATGTGGAATCTAAAAAAAAAAAACGGGACAAATGAACTTATTTACAAAACAGAAATAGAGTCACAGATGTAGAAAACAAACTTATGGTTACCAAGGACAAAAGGGTGGGGGAAGGGATAAATTAGGAGATTGGGAATAACATATACACATTACTGTATATAAAATAGATAATCAACAAGGATCTACTGTATAGCCCAGGGAACTCTACTCAATACTCTGTAATAAGCTATATGGGAAAAGAATCTGAAAAAGAATTGATATATGTATATGTATAACTGAATCACTTTGCTGTACACCTGAAATTAACAGAACATTGTGAATCAACTATCCTCCAATATATTTTTAAAAAGGGGGGAGGTGAATTCTCTGGCGGTCCATTTGGTTAGGACTTGGCACTTTCACTGCTGGGGCCAGGGAACTAAGATCCTGCAAGCTGCGCTGCAAGGAATCTTACTTTTTGAGTGGAATCCTGTTTCATTTTTGGTACACTTTGGTTATTAGAAAGTATTTTCTCTTTATAAAGAACAACAATCAGACTCTGCTAATCCCAGTCTTGGGGGACTGATGCCTCTATAAAAATGACAAGCAACAAACTTTACTTCCTTCTCTACATAACTTTTCAAATAATCGCAAAGAGCTTTACTTCCACCACCCCTTCACCAGAGGCTGTTTATTTGTTTTTCTAGTTGAATACTCAAATGTTTGCAATGTTCCGTAGTGATGTGGTTTCTAAACACACTCCTATACTCGTCTCTTCTCTCTCGTGACCCTTAGAGCTATGAAAAGATCCTTAGGTTATAAAACGGAAATAGGACAATGCAAAAGTATTATAGCATGTGTTTTGTTTTGTTTTAATTTGCTGACCACAAAGTTGGTAATAAAGTTATACAACCAGAAAGACTGCGGCTAAGATTATAGGAAAAGAGTAGGTATATATGTCAAACCTTTTGATTGCAAATGACAATACCCATCTGGGACTTTCTTAAGCAAACATGAGACCATCTTGATCAGAGAGCAAAGACCCCGCTTCCCCTTCAGTTCAGCTGGAAGAGTTCCAGGAAAGGACTGTGATTGGTTAAATTGGGTCATTGTCCATCCCTGGGCCAGCCAGTCAGAGTTGGGTAAGAAGAGGAAAGTTCTACTGGGTTCCCTTGGCTGGAGGAGCAAGGGTGGGCAGTGAGCACTGTTTTCAGAAGGGAGGGTGCTGGGCAAACAAAAAAAGGTGTGCCCTACAGTGGGTAGGCCAAACAGTCAAAGAAAGATACTAAGGATTAATATTCAAAGGAAGGGGCTTCCCTGGTGGCACAGTGGTTAAGAATCCGCCTGCCAATGAAAGTGACACGGGTTTCAACCCTGGCCCAGGAAGATCCCACATGCTGCAGAGCAACTAAGCCTGTGCGCCACAACTACTGAGCCTGCGCCCAAGAGCCCACAAGCCACAACTACTGTGCAGAGCAACTAAGCCTGTGCGCCACAACTACTGAGCCTGCGCCCAAGAGCCCACAAGCCACAACTACTGAGCCCACGTGCCATAACTACTGAGGCCTGTGTGCCTAGAGCCCGTGCTCCACAACAAGAGAAGCCACCGCAACGAGAAGCCCGCACACCGCAGCGAAGAGTAGCCCCCGCTCACCGCAACTAGAGAAAGCCCACGCGCAGCAATGAAGACCCAATGCAGCCAAAAATAAAAACAAACAAATAAATAAATAAATTTATAAAAAAAAAATTCGAAGGAAGAGGAGAGACAGTAACCATATTATATGGATACAGTTAATTAGCAGCCATGCCAGGAAAAAATTTTTAATTAGCTAATGAGTAACAGATATACAGCTTTTTTTTTCTTCCAGTTTTATTGAGATATAATTGACATATAGCCCTGTATAAGTTTAAGGTGTACAGCATAATGATTTGACTTATATACATCATGAAATGATTATCCCAATAAGTTCAGTGAACATCCATTATCTCATATAGACATAAAATTAAAGAAATAAGAAAAAAAACTTTTTCCTTGTGATGACAATTCTTAGGATTTACTTTCTCGACAACTTTCATATATAACATACAGCTGTGTTCATTATATTTACCATTTACATTGGATTCCTAGTACTTATTTATCTTATAACTGGGACTTGGTACCTTTTGACTGCCTCATTCAATTCCTCTTCCCCTTACCCCCCTGCCTCTGGAAAGCACAAATCTGATCTCTTTTTCTATGAGTTTGCTTATTTGTTTTGTTTTTGTTTTGTTTTGTTTTGGCTGAATTGGGTCTTCATTGCTGCGTGCGGGCTTTCTCTAGTTGCAGCGAGCAGGGGCTACTCTTTGTTGCAGTGCACGGGCTTCTCATTGCGGTGGCTTGTCTTGTTGCGGAGCACGGGCTCTAGGCATGTGGGCTTCAGTAGTTGTGGCACGTGAGCTCAGTAGTTGTGGCTTGCAGGCTCTAGAGCACAGGCTCAGTAGTTGTGGCGCACAGGCTTAGTTGCTCCGCGGCATGCTTATTTGTTTTTGAAGTGCAATTGTTTACAACACTATGTTAGTTCCATAGTGATTCAATATTTCTATATGTTTCAACATGATCACCACAATAAGTCTAATCACAATCTGATCATTTTGAAACATACAGAAATATTGAATGGCTATGGAACTAACATAGTCTTGTAAATCAACTACATACAAAGATATTACATAGGTTATTGACTACATTTCCCACACTGTAAATTTTATACCTGTGATTCATTTATTTTGCAACTGGAAGTTTGTACCTCTTAATCTCCCTTACATATATAGCTGTTTCTTTTTTGAAGGGAGCTAAATGGGTAATGAGCAAACAATAAAACGCTGAGTATATTAAATTTTAATTGTGTCTACCGAAATGAAATTTGGTGGAAAAGAATTATACTTATTTAAATACATTTTCTGTTAAGTTCTAAAACCTGTGCTTATGACATGAGTTAATACATGTATGAAGGTGCTTTGAAAAATACCAGAAACAATTTATGACAACGTGAAAGTGGGAAAGAGCAGACCGTTGAGGTGGTAGAAGCTGGCAGAAAGAGCCTGTCATTCTCTGCCCTTGGCAGTGCTCCTAGGGAAGATGCACACAGAGCATGGGCTGTGGGCGGACGCTCAGACTGCATTTCTAATATGCTGTTTTCTTGAGCACCAGGAAAACCCAAAGAAGAACACTTCATTTGCCCAATTAATGATGGGTTTTCATTGAGTGCCACCCCAGAGCCCACAGACCTCAGGCATATGTGTATTAGTGGCTCCCCAGAGCCAATAAGGCATCTAAAATGTCAGCAAGCAAGGCCACAGAGTGCTTCTAGTTTCCACAGACTGGTCGGAGTCTGCTGAGTTAACAGCCCAAGTCTGACCACACAGGCCTGGAACAGTGTACAGGGAGCAAGTGAGGGGAAGTTAGCCAATACTGGGTCTAGGCCAGTCAACCTTCTGAAAACATGTGCCACAAAGGGGCAGGGGAGACACTTGCCAAGAGAAAGCTTGCCTCCTGGGACTGTTTCTCATGGACATATAATGCACTGGCAGACCAAATGCTCCCACTGGTCCAGCACAAATGCTTCCTGCCTCTCCAAGCCTGCAGAGCAATTGCTCTGACGGGGGTCTCTTGAGATGAAGGAAGATCAGTGCGGCTGCCTGGTAGATAAATGTGACTTGGGAGTCTTTGGATAGCCTGTCATGTTCTCTCAGGGGGCTTTGGTTGTTTACACAAAATGAGAAAAAAAAAACCTGTTGAGCATTGAACCTTTTGAGATTTTACTTCCCAAGGAGAACCCTGTGGGCATTTTAAAATCAATCAACAAATATTTATCAAGAAGCTACTATCTGCAAGGTATTGAGCTAAACTGTTGTAGACTCACAGGAGTGGTGTAATTAAGCTGTACATATGAGATTATTTTATAACCAATACCCCTATGTTTATATATCAAATAAATATTGTCTTCTTCAGTACAATCACATCTTAGTCCAATGGTGTTGTCTGTGTAGAAAGTATTTTCAGAAAAGCTTTTCTTCGTGCATCACCTTCAGAGTCTGTGATACATTCTTTTGAATAGTCTCATGTTGTAAAGCTATTGAGAATAAATGCAAGATAAAATTGAGAAATACATTTTCTGATAAAAAAGGAATAAAGTCCACACAAAGACTGTGAATATTCAGAGCAGCTCTATTCATAACAGCCAAAAACTGGAAACAACCCAAATATCCATCAACTGATGAGTGGATAAACAAGTATGGTATACACATACAACAGAATATTATTCAGCCATAAAAAGGAATGAAGTATCAATACATGCTGCAACATAGATGAACCTTAAAAACAAAAACATTGTGCTAAATGAAACAATCCAGTTGCAAAAGCCCATATATTATATGATTCTTTTTATATGAAATATCTAGAAAAAGCAAATCTATACAGTCAGAAAGTAGATTAGTGGTTGCTAGGACTATAGATGGGAACAGGTGATGAAGATATTCTAAAATTAGATTGTGGTGATTGTTGTACAACTCTG
Source organism: Physeter macrocephalus (assembly GCF_002837175.3). Taxonomy (NCBI): domain Eukaryota; kingdom Metazoa; phylum Chordata; class Mammalia; order Artiodactyla; family Physeteridae; genus Physeter; species Physeter macrocephalus. The sequence goes on along the minus strand of NC_041229.1, from coordinate 11,489,286 downwards.
TAACTTTGCTGAAAATCATTGAAACATACACTCAAAATGGGTGAGTTTTATGTAAATTACACCTCAATAATTCTTTAAAAAAATAAATGAAGTGCAATGATTAAAAGTATCCAAACTGGTTTTAGGGGTGACTTGTGAACCAGTTCTAAAGTAAATGTGGGAAATGGAGAGAGCTAGAAAATTCCCCCTCCCAGAGTTCCAAAATCAGTTGAGCAATGGTGGCATTTTGAAAATGAGGGTAATAAACAAGGTGAGGTGTATGTGTGAAGAGAGACTCAGGTATACTTTTTTTTTTGTGGTACGCGGGCCTCTCACTGTTGTGGCCTCTCCCGTTGTGGAGCACAGGCTCCGGACGCGCAGGCTCAGCCGCCATGGCTCACGGGCCCAGCCGCTCCGCGGCATGTGGGATCCTCCCAGACCGGGGCACGAACCCGTGTCCCCTGCATCGGCAGGCGGATTCTCAACCACTGCGCCACCAGGGAAGCCCCAGGTATACATTTGAAAAGAAAGGGAGTCATGGTATTTATTGAAGAACAAAAGGGCTGTGATCTTGAAGGAGTGAAATATCAGGAATATTTTTGTTAGCTGTGTTTTGAACATTTAGAATATATGGTATGTGTTATCAAATTATTTTGATGATGGAGGGGCTGGTTTCCCTCATCATCCTGCCCCTGGGTGTACAGATCCACACACTTACATGTGTATAGTCATGAAGCTATGATCATACCTTTCCAAGGAATGTGATTATTATTCACCATCAGTAAAAGAGACACTTGAAGGAAGTGGTCAAGATGACCACTTCCAGGGGTGACTGACAGCCAACTCTTGTTTATATACGGTCTGATAGGCACTACTTCTGCAGTGCTAATAACTATTACTGAGCTACTGCCTTCCCCTAAGCCTACAATCCACTGGAGAGAGGATATATATATATATATATATTCATCTAACAATAAATGAAGTAAAATAAATTAATGTCAAACCAGTAAAAGCAATTTTTCTCTTTTCAAAGTGTGAGTTGATGGCAGAATAAGAAATAGTGAGGCTTTCTTTTTTATGGGCCGTTTGCAAAACCCCTACATAAGGAATAAGAAAGAGCAGTCATGAGGAGGAGAGATCTCCGAATGAGAGACGAGAGAGGTACTGTTCTTCCTCCCTCCCTCCCTCAAATGTCTCTGTAGTGATGGGAACCTTCCACTCAAGTCCTTTTGCCCCAAGTCCAAGGGAAATAGCGCCACGATGGATATTGCCTTTTCAAAGTCACAGATACATAGAACTAACTCCTAGCTGCAGTTCAAATGAATGACTGCGTTTTAGATTTCAGCCGACACAGGGTTGAAATCCGCCTCTCTTTGGCATAGTCCCCGTTTCCCTGTAGAGTTGAAGTGCGCAGCCTGAGGTTTTTCTTCAGTGGATGCACAAAGGACATCCCTCTCCCCTTATCTCAGTTTCTTGTCTTGAGAGTTCTTGCCCGAAGTCCAGAATGATTTTCCTATTGCACTCTAAAGAATAAACCCACACAAAGTGACTGCCATCAAGCTCTGTGCCAGGGTGTGGTCATGGGATTAGGAATTTACAGGTCCAGTTCTGTAGGATTTTGAAAGCTTTCACACAGCAGGGAACTAGGCTTGTTAATTACTTAGGTAAGTGCTAGTTGACCTGTAAAATGCAGGATTAAGTTGTCGTTAAGATTTGCTCCAACTGGCATTAGGGAAAGTTGGAGGGTTTCGGTTCTCCTGAGGGATGGAAAGATGCATGCAGATTTGTGCTGCAAAACCAGAGGGACTTTCCGTGTCACGGCAGGGCCTCTTAAGGATGACTGAAGAATAAGAAGAGGAAGCTCAATAAATGTACACTGTAAGAATGGAGTTACTTGACACATTATAGCCAGCTGAAACCTAATATTGAATCAAAACACCAAGCTACCAGTCACTAAGGAGGGAAATCCAGAATGAAAGCAGTTGGAGGAACAAGCCTAAGACGTTTTTGTGGGGATGGGGAATATAACAAATTTTAAGCTTTCTTTGTTGAAAGCTTAAAATCTTGCACTGAATGTTCTCACTGTTATTGGGATCAGTGTCTGAGCACCAGGGATTTCTAGTGTATTTCAGTAGGTCTAGTAGAAGGGGAGGCTCAGCACTTAGTTGCTAAAACTTTACCTAGGAAGCAATTGTGAATTCATCGTTATAACACATGAGCATATTTCACAGTACTGTGTTAAACTGTTTTGCGTTTGTGTCAGCTTTGGAATATAAATATCAGAGGACACGGATTGTATTCACTTGAACTCAATTGCTAGTGTTTAGCATAGATTCTACAAGGATGCTTAAACAGTATTATTGGATTTTGATGACTTTAAAAAGGTCAGCAAGCTCAACTAAAGAGTTAGAAAAACACAACCTCTCACCCCCTTAAAATAAATGAATGCTAGCCAAGAGTGCCTCCCAGATCTGTCATATAAATTAACAATAAAAAAAAATTTATCTCCCAAACTAAGCCATAGAATTAAATGCCCATGTCGGTCACCTCTTTTCTAATTATCACAAATGTGTGACTTAGCTGGATGAACCATTGCTCAAGAGGGAGCATTTAGAGTACAAACATTAACCATGATAACTACTCAAAGGCACTAAGTAGAGTGGAAATGTATTTCTAAGAATGAGCAGTGGCCGGAAGATATTCTAGATTTTTGTTGAGGTCTATCAGGAGCAAGGGGAATTGAAGCACTGCTCAAAGGCAAATAAGAGGGAGCCTACTGTCCACAAGCGATGGGGCCAAAGTACAGTGCACCTAAGAAAAGCAAGAACCAACCAACGCCCACGTTCCAGGTCTCAGAGGGCAGGAGGAACACAGATCAGGCTGCTTGAGCAAAGAAACCATATCTTAGGCACAGCAAAGAGGAAATTAGGTAAGAGACAAAGGGAAGGAAGAGATTTTTGACTCAAAGAAAGAAGAAGAAGGAGAGGGAGAAGAGGGAAGGAGGTTTTTTTTTAACATCTTTATTGGAGTATAATTGCTTTACAGTGGTGTGTTAGTTTCTGCTTTATAACAGAGTGACTCAGCTATACGTGTACATATATACCCATATCCCCTCCCTCTTGTGTCTCCCTCCCACCCTCCCTATCCCACCCCTCTAGGTGGTCACAAAGCACCCAGCTGATCTCCCTGTGCTATGCAGCTGCTTCCCACTAGCTAGCTATTTTACATTTGGTAGTGTATATATGTCCATGCCACTCTCTTACTTCATGCCAGCTTACCCTTCCCACTCCCTGTGTCCTCATATCCATTCTCTACGTCTACATCTTTATTCCTGTCCTGCCCCTAGGTTCTTCAGAACCTTTTTTTTAAAAAAATTCCATATATATGTGTTAGCATACGGTATTTGTTTTTCTCCTTCTGAGTTACTTCACTCTGTATGACAGACTCTAGCTCCATCCACCTCACTACAAATAATTCAGTTTCATTTCCTTTTATGGCTGAGTAATATTCCATTGGATATATGTGCCACATCTTCTTTATCCATTCATCCATTGACTTCTTTATCCAGTCAGTGGACACTTAGGTTGCTTCCATGTCCTGGCTATTGTAAATAGAGCTGCAATGAACATTGTGGTACATGACTCTTTTTGAATTATGGTTTTCTCAGGGTATATGCCCAGTAGTGGGATTGCTGGGTCATATGGTAGTTCTATTTGTAGTTTTTTAAGGAACCTCCATACTGTTCTCCATAGTGGCTGTATCAATTTACATTCCCACCAACAGGGCAAGAAGGTTCCCTTTTCTCCACACCCTCTCCAGCATTTATTATTTCTAGAGTTTTTGATGATGGCCAATCTGACCGGTGTGAGATGATATCTCATTGTCGTTTTGATTTGCATTTCTCTAATGATTAAAGATGTTGAGCATTCTTTCATGTGTTTGTTGGCGATCTGTATATCTTCTTTGGAGAAATGTCTATTTAGTTCTTCTGCCCATTTTTGGATTGGGTTGTTTGTTTTTTTGTTATTGAGCTGCAAGAGTTGCTTATAAATTTTGGATATTAATCCTTTGTCAGTTGCTTCGTTTGCAAATATTTTCTCCCATTCTGAGGGTTGTCTTTTGGTCTTGTTTATGGTATCCTTTGCTGTGCAAAAGCTTTTAAGTTTCATTAGGTCCCATTTGTTTATTTTTGTTTTTATTTCCATTTCTCCAGGAGATGGGTGAAAAAGGATCTTGCTGTGATTTATGTCATAGAGTGTTCTGCCTATGTTTTCCTCTAAGAGTGTGATAGTGTCTGGCCTTACATTTAGGTCTTTAACCCATTTTGAGTTTATTCTTGTGTGTGGGGTTAGGGAGTGTTCTAATTTCCTACTTTTACATGTAGCTGTCCAGTTTTCCCAGAACCACTTATTGAAGAGGCTATCTTTTCTCCACTGTATATCCTTCCCTCCTTTATCAAAGATAAGGTGACCATATGTGTGTGGGTTTATCTCTGGGATTTCTATCCTGTTCCATTGATCTGTATTTCTGTTTTTGTGCCAGTACCATACTGTCTTGATTACTGTAGCCTTGTAGTATAATCTGAAGTCAGGGAGCCTGATTCCTCCAGCTCCATTTTTCGTTCTCAAGACTGCTTTGGCTATTCGGGGTCTTTTGTGTTTCCATACAAATTGTGAAATTTTTTTTCCTAGTTCTGTAAAAAATGCCAGTGGTAGTTTGATAGGGATTGCATTGAATCTGTAGATTGCTTTGGGTAGTAGAGTCATTTTCACAATGTTGATTCTTCCAATCCAAGAACATGGTATATCTCTCCATCGATGTGAAGAAAGCAAGAGATTTCTGTGTATTAATTTTGTGTCCTGCTACTTTACCAAATTCACTGATTAGCTCTAGTATTTTTCTGGTAGCATTTTTAGGATTCTTTATGTATAGTATCATGTCATCTGCACACAGTGACAGCTTTACTTCTTCTTTTCTGATTTGGATGCCTTTTATTTCTTTTTCTTCTCTGATTGCTGTGGCTAAAACTTCCAAAACTATGTTGAATAATAGTGGTGAGAGTGGACAACCTTGTCTTGTTCCTGATCTTAGAGGAAATGATTTCAGTTTTTCACCACTGAGAACAATGTTGGCTGTGGGTTTGTCATATATGGCCTTTATTATGTTGAGCTAAGTTCCCTCTATGCCTACTTTTTGGAGGATTTTTATCATAAATGGGTGTTGAATTTTGTCAAAAGCTTTTTCTGCATTTGTTGAGATGATCATGTGGTTTTTCTCCTTCAGTGTGTTAATCTGGTTTATCACATTGATTTATTTGCATATATTGAAGAATCCTTGCATTCCTGGGATAAACCCCACTTGACCGTGGTGTACGATCCTTTTAATGTGCTGTTGGATTCTGTTTGCTAGTATTTTGTTGAGGATTTTTGCATCTATGTTCATCAGTGATATTGGCCTGTAGATTTCTTTCTTTGTGACATCTTTGTCTGGTTTTGGTATCAGGGTGATGGTGGTCTCATAGAATGAGTTTGGGAGTGTTCCTCCCTCTGCTATATTT
>NC_041229.1:11481342-11483108 GCF_002837175.3 Physeter macrocephalus | reverse complement strand
TTAAGAAGGATAGGTGTTAACTCTTCTCTAAATGTTTGATAGAATTCACCTGTGAAGCCATCTGGTCCTGAGCTTCTGTTTGTTGGAAGATTTTTATTCACAGCCTCAATTTCAGTGCTTGTGATTAGTCTGTTTATATTTTCTATTTCTTCCTGGTTCAGTCTCAGGAGGTTGTGCTTTTCTAAGAATCTGTCCATTTCTTCCAGGTTGTCCATTTTATTGGCATATAGTTGCTTGTAGTAATCTCTCATGATCCTTTGTATTTCTGCCATGTCAGTTGTTACTTCTCCTTTTTCATTTCTGATTCTATTTTATTTTTTTTTGGTGCATTGGGTCTTCATTGCTACATGTGGGCTTTCTGTAGTTGCGGTGAGTGGGGGCTACTCTTTGTTGCAGTGCATGGGCTTCTCATTGCAGTGGCTTCTCTTGTTGTGGAGCATGAGCTCTAGGCACGTGGGCTTCAGTAGTTGCAGCACGTGGGCTCAGTAGTTGTGGCTCACGGGCTCTAAAGTGCAGGCTCAGTAGTTGTGGCCCGCAGACTCTAGATCGCAGGCTCAGTAGTTGTGGCACATGGGCTTAGTTGCTCCGTGGCATGTTGTTTCTAAGTATTTTTTGATTTCCTCTTTGATTTCTTCAGTGATCACTTCGTTATTAAGTAGTGTATTGTTTAGCCTCCATGTGTTTGTATTTTTTACAGTTTCTTTCCTGTAATTGATATCTAGTCTCATACTGTTGTGGTCAGAAAAGATACCTGATACGATTTCAATCTTCTTAAATTTACCAAGGTTTGATTTGTGACCCAAGATATGATCTATCCTGGAGAATGTTCCATGAGCACTTGAGAAAGAAAGTGTATTCTGTTGTTTTTGGATGGAATGTCCTATAAATATCAATTAAGTCCATCTTGTTTAATGTATCATTTAAAGCTTGTGTTTCCTTATTTATTTTCATTTTGGATGATATGTCCATTGGTGAAAGTGGGTTGTTAATGTCTCCTACTATGATTGTTTTACTGTCAATTTCCCCTTTTATGGCTGTTAGTATTTGCCTTAGGTATTGTAGTGCTTCTATGTTGGGTGCATAAATATTTAGTATGTTCCTACTACAATTTTCTTAATTGTTTTGGGTTAGTTTTTGTAGGTCTTTTCCTTCTCTTGTGTTTCCTGACTTGAGAAGTTCCTTTAGCATTTGTTCTAAAGCTGGTTTGGTGGTGCTGAATTCTCTTAGCTTTTGCTTGTCTGTAAAGGTTTTAATTTCTCCGTCAAATCTGAATGAGATCCTTGCTGGGTAGAGTAATCTGGTTGTAGGTTTTTCCTTTTCATCACTTTAAATATGTCCTGCCACTCCCTTCTGGCTTGCAGAGTTTCTGCTGAAAGATCACTATTAACCTTATGGGGATTCCCTTGTATGTTATTGTTGCTTTCCCCTTGCTGCTTTTAATATTTTTTCTTTGTATTTAATTTTTGATAGTTTGATTAATATGTGTCTTGGTGTTTCTCCTTGGATTTATCCTGTATGAGACTCTCTGTGCTTCCTGGACTTGATTGACTGTTTCCTTTCTCATATTAGGGAAGTTTTCAACTATAATCTCTTCAAATATTTTCTCAGTCCCTTTCTTTTTCTCTTCTTCTTCTGGGACCCCTATAATGTGAATGTTGGTGCATTAAATGTTGTCTCAGAAGTCTCTGAGACTGTCCTCAATTCTTTTCATTCCTTTTTCTTTATTCTGCTCTGTGGTAGTTGTTTCCACTATTTTATCTTCCAGG
>NC_041229.1:11442187-11481286 GCF_002837175.3 Physeter macrocephalus | reverse complement strand
TTCTTTTTCAGGTAAACTGCCTATTTCCTCTTCATTTGTTTGGTCTGGTGGGTTTTTACCTTGCTCCTTCATCTGCTATGTGTTTCTCTGTCTTCTCATTTGGCTTAACTTACTGTGTTTGGGGTCTCCTTTTCACAGGCTGCAGGTTCATAGTTCCTGTTGTTTTTGGTGTCTGCCCCCATTGGGTAAGGTTGGTTCAGTGGGTTGTGTAGGCTTCCTGGTGGAGGGGACTGGTGCCTGTGTTCTGGTGGATGAAGCTTTATCTTGTCTTTCTGGTGGGCAGGACTGCATCTGATGCTGTGTTTTGGGGTGTCTGTGACCTTATTATGATTTTAGGCAGCCTCTCTGCTAATGGGTGTGGTTGTGCTCCTGTCTTGCTAGTTGTTTGGCATAGGGTGTCCAGCAATGTAGCTTGCTGGTCGTTGGGTGGAGCTGGGTCTTAGCGTTGAGATGGAGATCTCTGGGAGAGCTTTCACTGTTTGATATTATGTGGAGCCAGGAGGTGTCTGGTGGACCAGAGTCCTGAACTCGGCTCTCCCACCTCAGAGGCACAGGCCTGACACCCAGCCGGAGCACAAAGGCCCAGTCAGCCACACGGCTCAGAAGAAAAGGGAGGAAAAATAAATAAATTAATTAATTAAATAAAGTTATTAAAATAAAAAAATATATTATTAAAAATAGAAATATTAAAAACTCATTAAAAAGAGAAAAAAGAAAGAAAGAAGAGAGCAGCCAAACCAATAAACAAATCCACCAATGATAACAACAACTGAAAAGTATACTAAAAAAAAAAAAAAAGAACAACAAAAAACGGACAGACAGAACCTAGGACAAATGGTAAACGGAAAGCTATACAGACAAAATCACACAAAGAAGCATACACATACACACTCACAAAAAGAGAAAAAGAAAAAAATATATATATATATAAAAAGGAAGAGAGCAACTAAATCAATAAACAAATGTACCAATGATAATAAACTCTAAATACTAAACTGAAATAAACATAAAACCAGAAACAGATTAGATGCAGAAAGCAAACCCCAAATCTACAGTTGCTCCCAAAGTCCACCGGCTTAATTTTGGGATGATTCGTTGTCTATTCAGGTATTCCATAGATGCAGTGTACATCAAGTTGATTGTGGAGATTTAATCTGCTGCTCCTGAGGCTTCTGGGAGAGATTTCCCTTTCTCTTCTTTGTTCGCACAACTCCTGGGGTTCAGTTTTGGATTTCACCCTGCCTCTGCGTGTAGGTTGCCTGAGGGCGTCTGTTCTTGGCTCAGACAGGACGGGGTTAAAGGAACAGCTGATTCGGAGCTCTGGCTCACTCAGGCCAGGGGGAGGGAGGGGTGCAGATGCGGGGTGAGCCTTTGGTGGCAGAGGCCATCGTGACATTGCACCAGCCTGGGGCGCGCTGTGTGTTCTCCCGGGGAAGTTGTCCCTGGATCCCGGGACCCTGGCAGTGGCGGGCTGCACAGACTCCCGGGAGGGGAGGTGTGGAGAGTGACCTGGGCTTGCACATAGGCTTCTTGGTGGCGGCGGCAGCAGCCTTAGCGTCTCATGCCCGTCTCTGGGGTCCGCACTGATAGCCGCGGCTTGCGCCCGTCTCTGGAGCTCTTTTAAGCAGCGCTTTTAATCCCCTCTCCTCGCACACCAGGAAAGAAAGAGGGAAGAAAAGGTCTCTTGCCTCTTCGGCAGCTCCAGACTTCTCCCGGACTCCCTCCCGGCTAGCCGTGGCGCACTAGCCCCTTTCAGGCTGTGTTCACGCAGCCAACCCCAGCCCTCTCCCTGCGATCCGACCGAAGCCCGAGGCTCAGCTCCCAGCCCCCGCCCGCCCCAGCGGGTAAGCAGACAAGCCTCTCGGGCTGGTGAGTGCTGGTCGGCACCGATCCTCTGCGGGAATCTCTCCGCTTTGCCCTCCGCACCCCTGTTGCTGCGCTCTCCTCCGCGGCTCTGAACCACCCCCGCCCCCACTTCTCTACCGGTGAAGGGGCTTCTAGTGTGTGGAAACCTTTCCTCCTTCACAGCTCCCTCCCCGAGGTGCAGGTCCTGTCCCTATTCTTTTGTCTCTGGTTTTTCTTTTTTCTTTTGCCCTGCCCAGGTACATTTCTTGCCTTTTGGGATGTCTGAGGTCTTCTGCCAGCGTTCAGTAGGTGTTCTGTAGGAGCTGTTCCACATGTAGATGTATTTCTGATGTATTTGTGGGGAGGAAGGTGATCTCCGCATCTCACTCCTCCGCCATCTTGAAGGTCTCTCCGGGAAGGAAGTTTTAAGGTGACTGAGTGACGACATGAAGAGGTTAATGCCATTGAAAGACGTGTAATTACTTACAATTCCCAAGAGCAGGGGGCACCCATGCCACACAGGGCCACATGGAGAAGTACCAGGTTTGGTTAGAAGGCAGAAGCAGGACGTAGGGGAGAGCACAGGCCACAGTCTTTATTGGGGTTTCTGTGGGAAAGATGAGGTTGGACAAGGTAAACAGCTTGAGGATTGGCTAGTTTGAATAATTCCTGTAAGTTCTGGAACAGAGGAACTGTGCCTAGTTTCCTGGTACCTGGCCCTGGGTTGATTTAAGGCAGGGGAAATACTGGTTTGCTGTGTGAGCGTTAGATAAAGGAGCTGGTTGGTAGTATGGCCTCAGGATTGGTTGCTTAGCTCATAATATGATTTTTGTGCACCCACTTAAGCTGGATCACAGGGGAGACATAAACTACTTTGGTTATTAGTTTGACCCTGTGATTAATGGATGCAAAAGGACAAACAGAATCGAAGAAAACACAGAACATGGGAGTCTTATCCATCCGTATATATTCATGGTGCCTAGTTCACCACTGTACATGTAGTAGAAGATCGATAAATATTGATCGGTTGGTTGATTGGTTGGATAGATGGATAAGGTTTTTGGTAGCTGAGAAACTTCCCTATTTTCCCTAAATCATGCCCCTCCTATAGCAGAATTTGCCAGCTGCAGAGATTTTATCCCAAGTTGCTCAGTGATGAAATGGCCTGGGTCAGATAAATGTTGATAGCTTTTTGGTTTAGGCAATTTTTGCTAGAAGGTACCTCCGTACTCATTTTATTCTTGATCTATTTTTTATGCTTCACCACAAAGTGGCCAGATATAAAAAATGTTTCCTCATTTAATAAGAATAGGGGCTGCAGATGGGAATATTTGGCGTGTCCTCAATAAAGGTAGAAATGCTGCGGTGGCTTCTCCTGTCACTCAGTCAAGTCCAAATTTCTTAAAGTGGCCATGGCAGGTCATGTGAGACCTGGCCCCACTACCTCTCTGGCCTCCTCTCTCAGTGCACTCTCCCTCCATCACTCTGCTTAGTCACTCAGGCCTCCTTGCAGCTCCTGGGCCACAGCAAGCTGGGCCTTTGCATTTCCTCTGCTCTTAAAGTGGCCATGTGAGACCTGGCCCCACCTGGCCCCACTACCTCTCTGGCCTCCTCTCCTCCCTCCATCACTCTGCTTAGTCACTCAGGCCTCCTTGCAGCTCCTGGGCCACAGCAAGCTGGGCCTTTGCATTTCCTCTGCCTTTGCCTGAAATGCCCCCAGATAGCCCCACATAGCTCTCTTTGTCAGCTCCTTCATCCTTCTAATCAAATGTCACCTTATCATAGAGGGTTTCCCAGCCACCATATATAAAAGAGCAAATCACCCCCCTTACACACACATACACTTAATTTTTTTATCCTTTATATTGTTTCACTTTATTCATAGCACTCATCACCATTTGGTATATTATGTACTCTTTTGTGTGCACATACCACACACACACACACACACACACACGTACACACGCACACACCCCACACCTAGTAGAATAGAAATTCCATGAGACCAAGGACTTTGGCAATCCCCAAACCTAGAAAAGGGTCTGGCATATGATACATATCTGTTGAATCAATGAGTGACCCTAATAAGAGCACACATTCCCTCTTGTTCTCTTTTTTTCCCTCAATTTCATGCCCAGAATTCCCAATGGATAAGAGTAAGTGGCTACTGAATGACACACAGCTTGTTCTGCAAGAAAATCACTGCCCCCGCCCGCCCCACAAGTTACTCCTATTAGCTTTCATCTGGGTAAAGGGCGCCATCACCAAGAATGCAGTCACCTATGACTCCTCTTTTCTCCTCATCCCCCCTCTCAGTATATCAGCAAGTCCTAGAGTAGCAACCTCTTGGACACATACTACTATCCCCTTCTCCAGACTAAACCATGATTCTCTTTCACCTAGTCTCCTAACCTATCTCTTCTCTTCATCTCTTGACCCATCCCCACTTCCCTTCCAGTTCATACACAGTGACCAGAGAGGGCTTTTTAAATCTACCTAAGATCATATAACTACCCTAAAAGACCTTCAGTGTCTCTCCAAGCTTCCTATGATGGGCCCCAGAATTCTGCATGATCCAGCCCTGCTCACTTTTATACTCATCCTTTGTCACTCTCCTTTGCTCACTTTGCTCCAGACCTCCTGGTTTTCAGACTTTTTGAGGAGCCCAAGTTGATTCTGGCCTGAAACTTTCTTACTTGCTTCTTCCTGCTCCTTTGTGTATGGCTGGTTCCTAAAGATCATTGTTTACATCTCAGCCCAAATGTCACCTCCTTAGAGGGGCCTCCACAGACCAGTCTGTCTGCAGCAGGACTCCTCAAGCTATTTTCTACCACACCACTCCGCTGAACACCTCATAATTAGCAATAATTTTATTTAGTTGTCTGTGGGACAGTTCTTTCGATTGGACCCTGAGAAATAACTCTGTTGGTAATGGTAACATCTTAGAAAATATATCAGGCCAGAGAACTTGCACCTTTTTTCCTCTCCTGGAGCCCATTCTCACCTCTACATCCAGCAATGAATTCTCCCTTACTCTCTTCCTCCAATTGTCCCCTAATCCTTTAAACAAATCCTGCCCTTCTGAAAGTAGCCAGGTGTCAAGGGGGTGTGTTAGCATGAGTGGACAAACTCCAGTTGATTGCCAGGGTCTGTCTTGAGTCCCGTGTTGAGAGTTCTCAGATGTATCACAAGCTGAACGGGATACTCTGCTTTGACAAATGAACAGAGTTCATCACTGGTTAGGGAAGGAGCTGTGTTGGGGTATGTGGCCATATATTTATCAGACCTGGCAGAGTGAAGATATTTGACTTGATTGTTCCTTGCCCCCAAGATTATCTACAATTTCAATCTTCTTTCTTTTTTGGGGTTGGGGGGCTGTGTCTCAAAGCTTGAGGGATCTTAGTTCCCAGACCGGGGATTGAACCCATACCCTCATCAGTGAAAGCACAGAGTCCTAACCACTGCACCGCCAGGGAATTCCCTCAGTCTTATTTCTAATCTGGCATAAAAGGTTTTGCTTCTGGAAATAAATTTCAAATGTCACCAACAAAAGAAAAATACATCTCATAGATTCAGTAGCTTCTACAGTCATATCGCTAAGGAAACAAATACTTTTTGAAGGATCTACAAGCATCCTTAAGTGCTTTTGAACACATGTGTGACTTAATCATCACACAAACTCTCAAGAATTTATTAGCATGTTTTCATGTAAGAAAATTAAGCTTTTAAATATAGATTCTTTCCCTCCAAGCAGCTGTAAACAGTAGAGCTGGAATTTCACTTCTGCGATTCGCAGAGCCCAAGATCTTTCACTACACCAGTAAATAAGTTCCTCCTTTGTCTTTGCTTAAAGCCGTCCTGGGCATGAGGGGAGAGTAAAGGGATAGTTATACAGACACAAAAGAGAAGTTCCCCTGCCCATGAGTCGTCACTTAGGAAAGCGGGAGGTACACTCATATCCTACGACTCAGGAAGTTTTAAATCCATATACAAACCAGAGGAGGTGAACCTAATTGAAACTGTACCCACAATTATTGTTTATGTGATGAACAACATGTAATTAGATCTGGAAGTGATTAATCAGGAAGACTTCCTAGAGGGAATAATTTCATATTAGGGTTTTGAAAGAGTAATGATACAATGGGGGGAGGGAGTCTGAGGACAGGAAAATGAGAATCTCATTCATAAGTTTATTAGTTCTAGTCTTCCAGATGGACTGTTTGGAAGCTGTATAAAGGCATCACCTTTTATTTTTTTGGAAAATTCTATTGTGTTTTGTTTAAATGGCTGAAACTCCAGCGGGCCTGCCAAAGTTATTTTTAAAAATTGGTCATTGGGGCTTCCCTGGTGGCGCAGTAGTTGAGAATCCGCCTGCCGAGGCAGAGGACACGGGTTCGTGTCCCGGTCCAGGAAGATCCCACATGCCGCGGAGCAGCTGGGCCCGTGAGCCATGGCCGCTGAGCTTGCGCGTCCGGAACCTGTGCTCCGCAAAGGGAGAGGCCACAACAGTGAGAGGCCCGCGTACCGCAAAAAAAAAAAAAAAAAAAAAAATTGGTCATTGAATTGAAACTATCTAATAGATGAATTATAAAGGTCAACTGTCAGAAGACACCCTCACTGAAAAATAAGGGGTAATCATGAATTTATCACAGAAGAATGATGAATAATATGGTCGTGTTCTCTTTTCATTGTCTTTTTGGCTTTACCCCAATGGAAAGAAAATGCAGATTAAGGAACTGAGAGTAGGAAAGAATAAATACGGCTGTTGTTCATGACCAATCTGTGCCAAGTCACTTTCTTTTTCTGTCTCACAGGTGTGTCTCTAGTTACTATCTGAGGAGGTCGGTGGGTTAGTTGGGGAGGTGGTGCAGCAGAGTGACCCTTCCAGCTTTGGTTGTTTTTTTTAAATAATAGGTTTTATTTTTTTACTTTTAAAATAAATTTATTTATTTAATTTATTTATTTATGGCTGCGTTGGGTCTTCGTTGCTGTGCGTGGGCTTTCTCTAATTGCGGCGAGCGGGGCTACTCTTCGTTGCGGTGCGCGGGCTTCTCATTGTGGTGGCTTCTCTTGTTACAGAGCATGGGCTCTAGGTGCGCGGGCTTCAGTAGCTGTGGCACGTGGGCTCAGTAGTTGTGGTGCACGGGTTTAGTTGCTCCGCGGCATGTGGGATCTTCCCAGACCAGGGCTCGAACCCGTGTCCCCTGCGTTGGCAGGCGGATTCTTAACCACTGAGCCACCAGGGAAGTCCAGACCCTTCCCGTTTTTAAAATCTAGATTGTAATTGCTAGATGATCATCATCAACCAGTGGTCCACCAGGATGTACAAAGAGTTCTGATGGTGACTGGGCAGAGAATATGACCTCTGACCTGTCCTTGATGCTATCAAACCTGCAGTGCTCCTTTTTTCCAAACTGAATACACACCAAACTCCATGGGTGTGAAAACAGCTTTATATTGGAGAGTTTAGAAGAATGTTCAAGCCAAATGGACTTAGGGCCTGTAGTGGATAGCTGTCTTCCAAGCCTTCCTTCTGAGAAATGCCCATAGAAATCACACTATGTGATTATTGTGGGTACATGTCTCCAGCTAAACAATCGGGATACCCCATCCCCCTGGATAGAGAAAAATGAGCATGTGACCTCATCAGGGTCCTGTTCAGGAACTGATACAGACTGAATGTTATGCTAGGGAGAGAAGGTACTCTCTTTTCTCTTTATGCATATGGATGATACAAGCCAGGGAAAACTCGCAATCATCTTTGCTGTCACCTGGAGAAAATTTGCCTGGACCCAACAGAAGTAGCTGCCTGTGGAACTAAGGGGTGGTGAAAACCATAGTCCATATGTTGTAATTTGAGCCCCTGCATTCAGCTGGACCTGAACTTAGATCACCTCTTGGACTTCTTGTAAGATATAATTGGTCTTCATTTCCTTTTCTGACACAGAACTCCTAAAATCCTTGGAATTTCTTAAGTGATAGGAGAGGTTAAGGTGTATTTTGCCATTTATAACAAGCTCCTTTCAACCATGCCTAAGTGTATGTTAATGAGGTGATTTTGGAAAGCCCCTAAGGATGGGGGTTTGTTGCCAGGGGAACAAACCATGTCTTTAGGTGGTTGGAACTTTTAGCTCCAACCCCCTGATCTCTGGGGAGGGGAGAGGGGCTGGAGAGTGAATTAATCACCAACAATTAATGATTTAATCAATCATGCCTATGTAATGAAGCCTCCATAAAAACCCAAAAGGATGGAGTTTGGAGAGCTTCCGAGTTGGGGAAGAACTCAGCAATGTGCCTGGAGGATGGTGTACCCCAAACGCCATGGGGACAGAAGCTCCTGAGCTCAGTACCCTTCCAGACGTTGCCCTATATATCTCTTCTTCTGGCTGTTTATTTGTATCCTTTAACATCCTTTTTAATCAACCGGTAATCTAGCAAGTAAACTGTTTTTCTGAGTTCTGTGAGCTGCTCTAGCAAATTAAACAAACCAGAGGAGGTGGTCATGGGAACCTCTGATTTATAGCCAGTCGGTCAGAAACACAGAAAATAACCTGGATTTGCAAGGGCATCTGAAGGGATGGGGGTGCAGTCTTGTGAGATGAGCCCTCAACCTGTGGCATCTAACACTATCTCCAGGCAGATAGTTCAGAACTAAATTGAATTGTAGGACACCCAGCTGGGCTCGCAGAATTGCTTGTTGTGGGAAAACCACCTCCCACTTTCAGTGACCAGAAATGTGGTAGCAGGGGTGAGTGGAGGAGGAAAACACAGAGCTTTTCCTTTGCCAGAAGCCATTAAGGGGACTTCCCTGGCGGTCCAGTGGTTAGGACTCCATGCTTCCACTGCAGGAGGCACAGGTTCCATCCCTGGTAGGGAAACTAGGATCCCACAAGCTGAGTGGCACGGCCGAAAAAAAAAAAAAAAAAAAAAAAAAGAAGCCAATAAGTGCCCTTTAACACTGAAGGTAGTTTCCGTTTCTACGGCTCTATGGCTTACATCCAGGGGCAGGGGACAGCATGAGATCAAGTATTGGGCTTATTCTAATTTGCTCCTGTGTGCTATTGTCTTAGTCTGATCAGGCAACTCTAACAGAATCCCATAGACTAGGTGGCTTATAAACAACACACATTATTTCTCACAGTTCTGGAGGCCGGGAAGTCCAAGGTCAAGGCTCGAACAGATTCAGTGTCTGGTGAGAGCTCCCTGGCTTCCAGACGCTGCCTTCTGGCTGTGCCCTCATGTGGTGAAAGGGGCAAGAGAGCTCTCTGAGGCCTCTTATAAAGGTACTAATCTCTCACAAGGGTTCTACCCTTGACCTAATCACCTTCATGACATAATCGCCTCCTAAAGGCCTCATCTCCTAATACCATCGCACTGGGGATTAGGGTTCAATATATGAATTGCAACACACGTTCAGCCTGTAGCAACTATCTACAAAAAGTAGGACCTTGGTGCTTAAGCTTTCAGAGGGTGTTCCTGGTGGATATTCCCTTAAACCTCATTTTCTCTCTCTTTCATTTTTTTTTTTTTTTTTTTTTTTTTGTGGTATGCGGGCCTCCCTCTGTTGTGGCCTCTCCCGTTGCGGAGCACAGGCTCCGGACGCGCAGGCTCAGCGGCCATGGCTCACGGGCCCAGCCGCTCCGCGGCACGTGGGATCCTCCCAGACCGGGGCGCGAACCCGGTTCCCCTGCATCGGCAGGCGGATGCGCAACCACTGCGCCACCAGGGAAGCCCTCTCTCTCATTTTTATTAGTCTTGACCCTTTGATGCTTTTCTCCTCTTCCTTCCCCATCCAATCCCCTTTTCTCCTCGATTCCACTACCTTCCCAGGAGCAGTAGTTAAATTTCAAGGCTTTTTTTGTATATAGTAAACTTCACATCGTCAGTCTTTATGGCTATGGGTGGTTTTCCTTGTACACTCAGTAGGACTGCTCTGAAGCAAGGAGGGAAGGTTCCAGACTTAGGGTTCCCTGGCTTCCCCAGGAAAGGAAGCAGCCTAGCATCAGTTCTGAGGATGAGGGGTGGGAGCAGGAGAGCACTATTCCACACGGGGCTATGGGCGCTTTCCTCCTGGGGCATCTGTAACCAAACACCGGTCATGGGTTCAAGAACTAATTCAAGATAAACATCTTCATCTGGTCTGACAAAGAAATGCATATTCACCTATTATCATAAATTTGACACTGGGAGAGCGATAATCCTGGCCTCATTTTATGAAGAAAGCATTTATCCCTTTATTATCCTGAGTTATATCTTACTTTAATGGACCCAAATCCCAGAATAAGCAGACAGTAAACAGCTCTGGGCCCAGACCACTCCTTCCAGACCATGTGTTCTGTTTCTGGGGCAGGTAAAGCTGAGAGGCTGTATTGGGAAGAAAAATGTCAGTTTCTCTACCATTGTGGCAAAAGATTATCTAAGATCTCCTTCAGGATTGTGAGGAATAAAATATTCAAGAAAACTGGCTTTAAATCGCTTTTGACCCTAAGCTGACTTGATGCTTAACATCAGAACTTGGGGAGTTCCCTGGTGGCCTAGTGGTTAGGATTCTTGGCTTTTACTGATGCGGCCTGGGTTCAATCCCTGGTTGGGGAACTGAGATACCACAAGCCGCGTGGCATGGCCAAAAAAAAAAAAAAAATCAGAACTTGAAACAACCATGCATGTGCTTAAGAAGGTTTTTGACTCCAAGAAAAATTTCAGGATGAAGTTAAACGGTTCTTTTCTATTTAAGCCTGGAGGGAAATCCAAAAGTAGTTTGAGAAGAGACTGAGAATAATTAAAAGGCAGAGAGAAAGAAATCAGATTATACCTAGGTATTTGTACTTAAATGGTATTTATGTATTAATTAACACCATATAGCTCTGAGCTATGTGCCAGGTACTGTTCTAAGCACTTTAAAAATATTCACTCATTTAACCTTCAGAACAACCTGATGAGGTCATTTACCTTAAGGTTAGCATGTCATTATTTTAACAACATTTTACTAATGGTAATAATTATAATCATTAGCATTTTTGAGTGCTCACTGTACTCATACCTTATATACATCCTTTCATTTAACTTTACAACAATCGTAAGAAATAGGTACAATTTTTATGACTATTTTATGGGTAAAAAAACAAAACAGAGAGGTTAAGTAACTTTCCAAAAGCCACACAGCTAATAGGTGGCAGATTTGACTATCTAACTTTAAAGCCTGTTTTCTAAATTACTGTACTATACCTATTAATAGTCAGTTACTCTTAACATTTTACTGTTTTCATATGGTCTTAGTTTCATATTCTCACATAATTGAGTTTAAAAAGCAAGCATATCTAACACTAATACATATTTAACAAGATTATTACCAAGTACTATCATCCATCTGAAGGCAGCTTATTCAAATCGGAGGCATAGTACGCAGGATAAAATGAAGAGCTTTTGAAAGTTCTCTTTGCAACAGGCCAAACTCATAAGGTTAGAGGATAATCAGAGTCGGTATATAAACTTGCCTTGGGGACAGTTATTCTGATCTTAATTTCTATGCTGTCAGTTTGACAGATGTTGACTAAATAGCAGGTTGATTGAACATCAGAAGTGTTCTGAGATGACACATGCAATTCGATATTTTAAGGAGAGTTTAATAAAGCTATGATTTACAAAGTGTGGAAAATTTGCAAGGAATAGTGCAGTACTCTGGGCTAATAACCATGGGGAAACTCTTATGTTCCCTAGGCTTGTATGGAAGAGAGCTGCCTGACAGGAGCTGGGACGGGGCTAATCCACAGCTACCTGGAGGGTAGGAAATTGGGGGAATAACTACGCTGACTGCCTTTCTTTACCACACTATGATCTGCTGCCAGCGCTTCCGATTGGCCAAAGACAACTGAGAGCCAGAGGGTCAGGGGTTCTATTGACGTGGTCCATACTGCCAGGCTCTGCGAGCACAGAGCAGGATGAGTAGGGATGGAGACTGACCTAAAGGTCAACGGACCATATCCAGGAAATTGATAATGGCCCAGTTCAGTACATGTGCTTTGTTAAAACTGAATTTCCTAGCATGCCAGATTAAGAACCAGCTCCTGGATCTAGAGAATCTCTATCAAGTGTAGATCCCTGTACCAGCCTAAGTAATTGGTCACTCTGACTATTGTAATCCTCTCTCAATCCCCCTCTCTATCATTTAAATTCAAAAAGGCCTCTGACGCAAGATGGATCAGCCCCCCACCTTGGTCCCCTTCATGTCCTTCGCGATCAGCTGGCACAATGAGGTGTAGAGCTCTGAAGATCCCCCCAATGAGCTCAAATGCTAGCTCGGTGTTTACACTTTGATCTGACCTCTGGGGTGGCCCCGTTTGTTGTTCTTGCCAAAGGCTTCCTAGGGAAATTTCACAATTGTGTCTGCTCAACAGATATCTGCCCTGAGGTAAGATTGGAAAGGTTACAAACTTAAGCAACAACCAGAAAACCTGGCTCCTGTTCCCAGACTTAGGCAAAGCACATGTAGTTGCTGCACAGGCAACCAGAAGAGGTGCTGGAGGTGGTATATTTATTCAAGCCGTAGGGTGAGGGAAAGTGTCAACATGTTACCTCAGCTCAGCTTCCTTTCTTGATCCTTACTTAGAAACCACCTGAGGCAAGTATTACACATGAATAGCTCATCCTTTTTTCCTTTAATAGTACCTGATCTCACATGGCTCACCCCCACCAGGATGCCCCACTCTAATGCTTGGCTCAGCTTTGCTTTCCTGGATGATACTCCATGCACTGGTTCTTCCTCTCTGCTCTGGTCTCTATAAAAATGTACAGTGGACCCTGGAACAATATGGGTTTGAATGGCACGGGTCCACTTAAAGGCAGATGTTTTTCAATAGCAAATACTATTGCCACTGGTTGAAAGAGCAGATGCAAAACGTGGACTACAGGGGACCTGTGGGGATGGAGAGCTGACTCTAAGTTATAGGGGGATTTTCGCTTGCTCAGAGGGTGGGCCTCCCAAACCTCGGTGTTGTTCAAGGGTCAACTGTACTTGTCCCAAGTCTCATTTCTCACATTGGGTTGAAGAAAATGGGAAGACATTAAAAGAGAAAACTAACCAACTATCTGTTGCTAAGTTAGCGATGTTGTTCTCAATGTGGGCTCTGCCCCATACTAGCTTTTTGATCGTAGCTTTAAAACCTCCCACTCCCCAGCTCAGTGGCTGAGACATCTTAGGTTTCAATTCTGAGGACTGAGGTTAGGCTGTTGAGCAAGGAAGAGCCAAATTCTGGGTACACACAGCGCTCTTTTGAAAGCAAAAATTTCCCCCGATGACGGTCACATGCGCTCAAGAGAAGGAAGAGGTGAGGATGGAGAAATGAGTTCCTAGTAAGTGCTGAATATATTGGACATGGTTTTTGTTTATTTAGACCAAGTGACCAAAGTGGAAAGACTATTGCAAAATGTCAGCATAACATTGCTACTGTTTCTTGCTCCTGGTTCCGATGCCTACTAGAGTATTCCTGCATTTCCCTTGGCTAGACCATAGCTTCACGTTATGAGATCGACTCTATGGGCTACAGTGCTTCCACCTTGATGAGAATAAATCCATTTCTCCATCTCTTTAATGAACATTTGCTTCTTGTCTTATCATGTCCCCTCATCAGTCTCCTTTCATATGGCTCTAGACTACCCAGCTATAGAAACCTGACAAAACTCAGACAAATAGAATAGATAAAGAATAGTTAAAGTTCTTACTGCAGCAGTTTCTGCCTCCTTCCGCTTCCATTGAAATTATAAGTATAATGGAGGCTTCAGCTCATCTACTAATGATGCAACAAAAGTAGGGGGGACTCAGATTACATAAAAGAAGGGCTCCCTGGCTGGAGACGTGAGAACTGCTGGAACAAGAATGCTGTAGACTCCTCTTCCCAGATAACCTAAAAATAATGGGAAAGAAGATTGTCATTTGGGCTGGTTGAGGTACCTAGAGGCAAGAGACAGGGCAAAATGATTTTGGCACTTCTTTCGCCGGGACACAGGAGAGCCTAATGATTAAGAGCATGGGCTCTGGAGTCAAACATACCTGGAAATGAGACCCAGTTCTATCACTTACTAGCTGTGAAATCTTGGGCACATTACTTAACCTCTCTGCGGAGAGTTATAATGAGGATTAAATAAGATTAATGGATACAAAGTGTTTAGTATAGAATCTGGCACCAGAGAAGGTACTTCATAAACATTAGCTTCTGCATTTAGCCTTGAGTTGTATTCATCTTTTTCTTTCAAACCCCCATGCCCATGGCACCCATGCGGGCCCATTGTTGTACAAGCACAGAGCTTAGTTCCTTCATATCCAGCCCCAAAGCTACAAGTCTCTTATCAGTCAGCAGAGGTTGTAGTTTCCGATCTAACGTTGTCTTGTAGTTCCCACAGAAAAGTGTCCCCAGGTCCTATTTTTGCATTCGTCTACCTCATGTAGAACCTCATGAAGATGCTACTGCTGGTGGCTTGACTATTTCTCTTCATTCAGGTCTAGAATTGCTTGTTCAAAGAGCTAGAATCGGGACTTCCCTGATGGTCCAGTGGTTAAGCATCCGCCTGCCAATGCTGGGGACACGGGTTCAAGCCCTGGTCTGGGAAGATCCCACATGCTGCGGAGCAACTAAGCCCGTGCACCACAACTACCGAGCCTGCACTCTAGAGCCCGCGAGCCACAACTCCTGAGCCCACATGCCACAACTCTTGAAGCCCGCAGGCCTAGAGCCTGTGCTCCGCAACAAGAGAAGCCACAACAATGAGAAGCCCGCACACCACATCGAAGAGTAGCCCCCGCTCACCGCAACTAGAGAGAGCCCACGCGCAGCAACGAAGACCCAACACAAACAAAAATAAATTAAAAATAAATAAATAAGTAAATTTATTTTTTTAAAAAAAAGCTAGAATCTTTGAGCTGGGAGGAACTTTGGCATCGTTTAACCTGGGGTAAACGTCACGTTACAGGTAAACCTAGCATGGGCACAGAACTCAAACTGTGGGGAGTGGTCTTCACAGGGAAGTCTTACAGGTGCAGTGACTTCTGCATAAAATCTTCAAGGAGAGGCAGAAGTTGATGAGAAATGGGGGTGGGGAGCATGTTTAACAAAGGAAGTGTGCAAACACCACAGGTTGTAAGATATAGGAACATAGTATGGCTAAGGGCTTGGGTATCAGGAGGGAAGAAAAGATAAGGCCAGATAGGGGAAGAGTTTCAGAAAAGAAAAAGGAACAAAAACATTTTAAAGTGCTTTAAAGTTTTTAGCAACAGAAATTTCCTTATCTATGTTGACTGCTCGAAAATAGAAGCCGAACACAGGTACTGCCTTTTCCAAAATATATGATTAGTACGGTATCATGTATACCAAGGTCTTAAAAATCTGAGTTTATTTTTTCTTAAATGACTTAATCTGAACCCTCCACAATATCTCTGACAAGCATTTACTCTAGCTTGAATGCTTCCAATAACGAGGAGCATAATACTGGGAGAGGTAACTAATTTCATCCTTTCGTTTATTTAAGTTCATTTTAAATTGAAGTATAATTACATACAGTAAAATGCACAGACCTTAAGTGTACAATTTGATGAGTCTGGACAAATATACCTGTGTTTCCAATGGCTAAATCAAAATGTAGAAAATTGCCATCACACAGAAAATTTCCCCATGATCTAACCACCCTCCCTCTCTACACCCTCCCACAGGTAACCTCAATTCTTCTTTTAAAATTTATTTATTTTATTTATTTATTTTGGCTGTGTTAGGTCTTCGTTGCTGTGCGCTGGCTTTCTCTAGTTACAATGAGCAGGGGCTACTCTTCGTTGAGGTGCACAGGTTTTCTCATTGCGGTGGCTTCTTATGTTGTGGAGCACAGGCTCTAGAGCGCAGGCTTCAGTAGTTGTGGCGCACGGGCTTAGCTGCTCCGTGGTGTGTGGGATCTTCCCAGACCAGGGCTGGAACCCGTGTCCCCTGCATTGGCAGGAGGATTCTTAACCACTGCGCCACCAGGGAAGTCCTTTTTTTTTTCTCTTTGAAAACCTTTTATTATTTATTTTTAGCCTGTGCGGCATGCAGTTTCTTAGTTCCCTGACCAGGGATCGAACCCACGCCCCCCGCTGTGGGAGCATGGAGCCTTAACCATTGGACCACCAGCGAAGTCTGGTAACTACAGTTCTGATTTCCGTTCCCATAGATGAGTTTTGCCTGTTCCTGGACTTCACATAAATGGAGTCATGCAGTGTATGTACTCTTTTCGTGTCCAGCTTTTTTCCCATAACATAATATTTTTGAGACTCATCTATGTTGCTGTGTGTATTAATAATTTATTCCTTTTTATTGCTGGACAATATCCCACTGTACAAATATACCTCAATTTGTTTATCCGCTCTCCTGTTGATGAACACTTGTATTGTTTCCAAGGTCTGGCTATTAGAAATAAAGCCACAATTAACATTCTTACACAGTTTTTTAGTAGGCGTATGATTTCATTTCTTTTGGAATTCCTGGATCATGAGAGGTGAATATTTATAAGAAAATGCCAGTTTTCCAAAGTGGCTGTACCATTTTATCCTTTCACCATCAATGTACAAGAGATCCAGTTGCTCCACAGCCTCTCTAGCATTTGGTATTGTTAGAATTTAAAAATTTTATCCCTTCCAGTGGGTATGTAGTGGTATCCCGTTGTGGTTTTAATTTGCATTTCCCTGTTGAACAATTATGCTCAGAAACTTTTTTATATGCTTATTGGCCACACACACATTCTTTTTTGTGAAGCGTTAGTCCAAGTTTTTTGCCCATTTAAAAATATTGTTTGTCTTCTTATTGTTGATTTATAGGAGTTCTTTGTACATTCTGTTTATGAGTCCTTTGTCAGAGACATCTCTGTCTGTAGCTTGGCTATTCATTTTATTAACAGTGCTTTTTGATGATTAGAATTTTAATTTTAATAACGTACATGGAATCAATTTTTTCTTTTATTGTTATGTTTTTACACGGCCTAAGAAATCTTTGCCCACCCCAGTCTTTGCATATATATTCTCCCATATTTTCTTCTAGAAGGTTTATAGTTTAGTTTTTACATTTAGGTTTGTGATCCATCTCAAATGAATTTTTGTATATGATGTGAAGTAGGGGTTGAGGTTCACTGATTTCATATAAATATTGAATTAATCAAGTACCACTTAAAATTGATTTTTCCCACACTGAATTGCCTTTGTCAGAAATCATTTGACTCTATGTGTATGATTCTGTTTCTAGACTCTCCATTTTTTCCCATCTATCTGTTTATCTATTTATGCCAATACCACACTTTCTTAATTACTTTAGCTTTACAGTAAGTGTTGAAATCATGTAGTATAAGTCCTTCAAATCTGTTCTTTTTCAAGATTGCTTTGACTGTTCTAGGTCCTTTATATTTCTATATGAAATTTACTATCAGCTCACCGGTACCTTTCATTTTTTAATAACTCGATTGTTAGAAGTTCTATTTTTATTTGAACTTATCTTTCCTGGCTCTCCTGTAACGTCTTAGTTCTGCTCTATAAAGAAATGTGAATATGGCTACTTCCTCTTTCACAGAGAAAGCAACATGGTGCTGGGGAGAAAGCTTCCCCTTTGGAGCCAGACATCCAGGGGTTTGAATCTTGACTCTGGTGGTATGTCTTCTGCAAGTAACTCAGTGTCTCTGATCTTCAGTGCCTTTGTCAGTGGAATGAAAATAATTCCTATACAGGATTGCTTTGAGAATTTGAAAGAGTACATATAAAACACTGAGCCCAGTTCAGGTCTTGGCACATAATAGACACTTAAAGGAAAATTTAAAGGTAGTGACTATTATTATAAATGCTTAAAGATGATGACTGAGCTGTTCCCCCTGCCAAATCTATCTTAGGTTAAATATTCCTAGTTCTTTAACTTTTTCATAAAATCTGGTTTCCAGACATTGGTCCCACAAGTTATATTTGAAATATTAAAAAATCAGTAAGACAAGGGCATGAACCAATCAGACTGGGCACAAGCCATTGGGCAGGATCAGGGTCAGGGAGGCCCCTGTGGACCACACATTAACCTTTTAGTTACTGGGTCCTAGGGGAAGTCCATGGTGTCCTGGGGGAGGGGGAGGGGGACTGGGAGGGGGGTGCTCAGGGGCTAGAGCAGTGACTACTTGCCAATAAATATGCAAATATTTTGATGTTTTTTAGAAGCAGGGTACCAGTGCTGGAGCTTGCCTGCTGATTCTCAGCTGTGTTCTCTCCATTACTACTCACTAATTTTGGAAGTGACTGTTGCTTGTTCTCCAGTATTGTTTTCCCCTTGGGAACAGAACCCCTGATTTGTAAGTGGGCACAGGGGTGCTCAGAAGAGTGCCTCTGCCTCCCAACATCCCTTGTGGGTGGGTGTGGCCATATAACTAAGTTCTGGCCAAGAGGACGTGAGCAGAAGCGATGTGTGCACTTTGGGTTTGAGCCCTTTCTCCTCCCCACTGTCTGGAAGGAGGATGTGCCTGGGAGCCATCGTGGACCATGCAGTTGAAGGAGGTACCCAGGGACGGCAGAACAATGAGACAGAAGCAGCCCGAACACCTGGCAGTTTCGCCAAGCGAGGCTGAGATACCAGTTTAAGAGGGAGGAATCCACTTTAGTCTGTGTGAGCCACCATCAGTTTTGGGTCTCTGTGACAGGCAACTGAAATTTTGTCACAGCTCATGCACTGACCCTGAGAACCTTGGACCTGCTACTTCCAACCTCAGCTTAGTTTCCCAGCAGGGCCACTCTAGAGCCACATGTGAAAACTGGTCTCAATCTGTTTAGCTATGCCTAGTCATTAGCTTTTTTGATCCATAAGGGTAGCCACCAAGTTAGAGCAGGTACAGATTATTTACCCCCTGTTATAGGCAGAATTGTGTCCACCCACCAATTTCTATGTTGAAATCCTAATCCTCAGCACCTTGGAGGGTAACTGTGTTCGGAGACAGGGTCTTTGAAGAGGTGATTATCTTACATGAGGCCTTTAGAGTGAGGCCTAATCCAATCTGACTGGTGTCCTTATAAGAAGAGGCAGAGACCCCAGGGGTGGCCATGCACAGAGGGATGACCATTAGAGGGCCCAGCGAGAGGACAGTCATCTGCAAGCCAGCGAGAGAGGCCTCGGAAGAAAGCCACCCTGCTGGCACCTTGATTTGGCACTTCCAGTCTCCAGAACTGTGGGAGAGTACATTCCTGTTGTTTCAGCCATCCTGTCTGTGGTATTTTGTTATGGCAGCCTTGGCAAACAAATATACTCCCCATAACCTCACTGCCAGATTTTAACGACAGGAAATCTCACAGCTGATTCTGCCACGCACGCAGGCGTTTATTACGCATCTGTGAGTAACGGGGCACATTAAGAGACATCTCTTTTTAGGTACTCTCATCCCAGTTTACTTGAATGTGCTTTACTAGACGTTGAACAGGCAACCAGAAGCCTCAGACCAAGCACACAGGATGAGTCAGAGAACAAGAATCTGCCAGCTCTGAGGCTGGAGGACTTGTTATAGTCTTACACCTGTTCATGCAATGAATGGGTGTGTCTATAAAATCTTTTGGACGAGCCATATGTCTTAAATACTTCTGAATTCACTACCAGGAACCCATTTCGAATACTCATTAAGCTCATCAACAAGCCACTAATGAAAAAATATTTTTAACGTTTGTTATGCTAATTAGTAAAAAAGAAAATCACGTGTATTGATTGAGAGTAGAATAAGCAGAACACTTGTAATAGCCGCCTCTGGAGTGTGGGCTTTCTGATGAGGGCCTAGCCGGCCACCCCAGAGGCATGCATTCCTGATGAGGGCAAATGACTAACCTAGGGCGCTGCCCATATGACACTGAATATCTCACTGTTCAGGCTAGAGACTCTTAAATAAACGACAGGCATGAGCATTCCCACCGAAGGAGAACCCGCGGTTCTAAAGGAAAAACATTCTCCTCGTGCGTGTTACTTTATACTCCACACTCGGCTACAATACTCCTTCACTTCTGATACCAGATACATGGCTTTTCCACACACTGAGCAATTCTGTGACACCAGCTGGGTGTCCTACAATTTAACTCCATTTTGACACTATCTACCTGGAGATCACATCAGATCCCCAGGTTCAGGGTTCGGACTGCCCTCCTCCACTTCAGATGCCAGTCCCACATACAGGTTGTCACCCGTGCTTCTGACCAACTGGCTGTAGATTGGAGGTTCCCACAACCCCCTCCTCAAGTCTGGTTAATTTTGCTACACAAATGAAACAAATTGATTAATTGGCTCACAGAACTCAGGAAAACATTTTACTTACTAGATTACCAGTTTATTACAAAAGGATGTATATAACTCAGGAACAGGCCATGGAAGAGATGCTTAGGGCAATGCATGGGGAAAGGGCACGGAGATTTCATGTCCTCTTTAGGTACACCCGCATCTCTGCGTGTGCCCCACCTTAGAAGCTGCCTGAACCCCATCCTTCTGGGTTTTTCTGGAGGCTTCATTACACAGGCATGGTTGATTAAATCATTGGCCATCCACAGTTGATTTAACCTCCAGCACCTCTCCCCTCCCCAGAGGTCGGGGCGGGGAGGTGGCATTGATAGTTCCAACCCTCTAATCTAGGTTGGTGCCCCTGGAAAGCAGCCCCCAGCCTTAGGGGCTTTCCAAAAGTCACCTCATAAACTCTGGTGCAGTTGAAGGGGGCTTGTTATGAATAACGAAAGACAACTTTATTGAGCCTATCACTTAGGAACAAGGGTTTTAGGAGCTCTGTATTAGAAATGGGATGAAGACCATATATATTTCTTACTATCAATCACAATAGTTTACATCTGTCTCCTGTTCTGTTGCTGATGGAAGCTTTTGCTTATTCATAGTTGCTCTATTGTCTGTAATTGACCTTTAACTACTTTAATATAAACAGTGTCATGTATGAGTGTATAAATTAACTTTAATCCCTGCCGGGGGCAAACAGTTAACATTTAAAGGGTCCTAGTCAGAAATCTACACCCTAAGTGGGGTCTGCATTCGAACCACCCTGGTCAGGAACCCACGCTGCAGAGGTGGCTCCCTCCACCCAGAACTTGCAACATCATGATCTCAATCTGAATCCCACGATACAGGAATTAGCATAAGGGATACTAGGAATAATTTTTCATTGGTGAAATTGATGCTGCTTAAGAAACGTTGTTGTCTGGAATGGGCTTGAGTGGACGAGCTGTAAGAATCCAGCAAATGGCAGGCCAACTCCTCCTCCAGAGCTGTGCTAACCAGGTGGCATTCATCTGGTCTCTTGTGCCTCTGCTTAATGGGAAACTCTGTTGACTGATTTGACCAGGAGTTTGGTGGATCCCTGGCCTCAGAACACTGCGACATCTTCCTAGGGTCCCTGTTTTCCTGCAAGGGGCATAGGGGGTGAGAGCAGGGCTCGTCCTGAGCCTCCAGGAACAGGCTGCAGGAAGGCCTCCATGCCTGTTTGCTAAGAAATGCTTGTGTGTATGGCTGAACCGGATGTGGGACTTGCTTATATTGCCACATGTCCCTGGGTGGATGGGACACAGACAAACCTGAATAAAACCCTGACAATTGCTGAATGGCCAAACTGATTTAGCAACAATCTCTCATCTGAATTTTCCATAATAACCATAGGTATCATTTAGTGAACAAGTTTTATGTACCATGAAACCTTGACATATACAATCTCACTTAATCCTTTAAACCTGCAGAGGTAGGCAACTCATTTACAGATGAAGAAAGTTAGGCTCTGAGAAGATCCAGCAGGTGCACAGCAGAGCTGGGGTATAAACCCAGGTGAGCTGCCTCCCTACTGTCTAAACTCAGGCCTCTAGTCTCTCCACACTGCTCCCTTGTCAACCTCTTGTTCCGTTTATGTGATTAAATGATCTTGGCAAGATTAGACCATGAGGAGGAAGAGGGACAGAGGGCCAGATCTGACTTTATTTTTTATTTTATTTTATTTTACTTTATTGTATTTATTTATTTTGGCTGTGCTGAGTCTTCGCTGTGGCACGCAGGCTTCTCTAGTTGTGGCACTTGGGCTCGGTAGTTGTGGTATGTGGGATCTGAGTTCCCCGACCAGGGATTGAACCTGGGTTCCCTGCACTGGGAGTGTGGAGTCTTAACCATTGGACCACCAGGGAAGTCCCCCAGATCTGACTTTAGTGGGCAGAAAAAACTCAGGACACAGTGGGTGCCCCCCTGCTGGGAGGCGAATAAGGCAGATGGGGGAGCAGGAACCACACACCGTGCTTGGCAGACGGTGAAATATTCCATGGCGTCATTATCACCGAATAGCAGCCTTTTAGAATTAAGAATAGTCTTAATTTGCACTTCGTTGAGTTTTTCATTTACATAATGTTAGAATGCAAAGAAAATTCATACACAAAATCCACTGCTAATTTGGCATTGAAGTTCTTGTTGAAATAACCACTGAAAGGGAAAGGATTTTTCGCTTAGCGCTCAGCTTAGGTGGCTGGACTAACTCTGGCA
Source organism: Physeter macrocephalus (assembly GCF_002837175.3). NCBI lineage: Eukaryota > Metazoa > Chordata > Mammalia > Artiodactyla > Physeteridae > Physeter > Physeter macrocephalus. Next base: position 11,458,922 of record NC_041229.1, on the reverse strand, counting down.
TTGGGTCAAACCTCAGATGAGAATGTATTTGCCTCTGAGTGGATGCATGGTATGATGCATATAGTATGCCTTCAAACCCTAATCACCGTTTCAATCACTTATTTGGGGTGGAGGATTTAATAGAATTTGTTTAAGGGCTCTGAGAAAATGTATTCCTTTATCCAGGGCCTCATTAAAAGCGCTTGCAGTTTTAAGTCCAGTGGGAGTGATCATTTTTACAGGTGCTAACTCAGGTGATGACACCATGTAAAATCTCCAGTGTGATGGATTTCGAGATGGCACACAGTGAGAGGTATGATCCGCGGTGCCCCACGAAGGATCGCATGTGTGATAAACAGGTGCCTCCTGGTAGCAGGAAGTATACAAAGTGGTGATTGTGGAGCATAGGTTATGGTCCTGGTGAAACAGCCGCCCTTGCTGCACCGCATCCGTAAATCCCCTGGACCACAGTCCTGACACAATTAGATGAGGCTTTCCTTGGTTTCTCTAACCTTTGCCTTCACGACCTCTGGCAGCGGACACCACCGCCCTACCTGTTTGCTCCCATACCCTCCCTTGCCATCATCCTCTTATTTTGAAGCTCTTTCTCATTCCCCTCAGGCATATAAAATAACCTCCTGTTTCTCCTGGACACAGCAATTTCAGCCTTCTCCCTCTCCACACCCCACCCGCAGACACACACAGACCACGGCTCCAAAGGTCTGGTTCTGTAGAAAGTTCTCCCCAGTTCAATCTCCCCAAATCCATCGATCGTCTTTGTTTTCAAAACCGAGCTCTTTCTCTTATTAAATGATAAACTGGGGCATGTGACACATTTTAAGAGTTTATTTGAGCAAAACTTGATTCAAATCAGGCAGCACCCAACTGGAAACGGTGAGGAGAGCTCCGTCACAGGAGCCTGGAAAGACATATAGAGAAGGTGAGGAAGCAAAGAAAGAAATTATTGATTGGCTATAGGCTAAAGCTTAGTCGGCTGTTTGTGATGGGTTGTCCTTAGGTTTCCATTTTTTAACCTCAAGGCATGTGCAGGCTTAGGCTTTCGTCTAAGGTCACCAAAGCATTAGAGCCACTTCAGCCTAATGGCCTCCTTGTTTAATTAATTTAACGCTGTTTTCACACATTTCTGCTATTTGTGTCTTTGCTTTCTGCAAGTTCCCTGCGAGTGGTGGCTGGATTTTTACAGACACTTATACCCTATTATCCCCATCCTTGGGCAGTAGGTAATGACAAGGTCATATGTATAACTATGTCAAGGGAAGGACTCACTTCTCAGCTATGCTGACTCACCTGGTGCTGAGAGAACCCTCAGCCATCTTTCCAGTATCCTTTGATGTGGACACTAGGATGGGGAATTCATCTCCCAAGAGACTTAATTCAAAATCGTTCTTCCTAAATAAATAAATAAACAAAATTAAATAAAAAGCACACGGAATTGTTCTTCCATACAGAACCAACTGTCACGGGTGTGAGTAGCAGGGGTGAGGGCAATGCCACCTCTTCCCCACCCAGCTGTTCATTTCAACTCAGCAGGATATAATCTATTAAGCGCAAGACTGGAGAATAGGTCAAAAGACACAACTATAATTTAGAAAAGGAAGTTTGAGTACCAAGATAACTGCTGTAATGAAAGGTAGAACATTATCAACATCTCAAGAGAGCCATAAGTCAAGGTAGCAGGGCTTTGGGGTGATTGAGGGGAATCTGGGCAGAATCGAGAAGTGACTTTTTAGTTGAAGAGTGAGCAATGACTGGGGTGGGGGGCATTTTTATCTCATTTCGACTGGTGCAGGAAAATGGAAGGAGGGTTTCTGGGGATCCTGTGTCCCCGTTAGAATGAGAGGTGGGCCAAAAGGCCAGACAGCCTGCCTTTTTCCCTGGTCTGGATGGCCCCGGGACCGCTTCAGGGCATCTGTTGAGCTAAAGCATCACACAATTAAACCGAGTCCTTTCCTATTGGCTCGGTGGTTCCTCAGTTCTTTAGCACCTAAAGCTGTGCTCGCCCTGTTATTGTATTGCAGAGGCTCCAAGGGAAGGATACACGAGCCTTAGATATGTAATTATTCAGGGGTTTTCAAAGAATTTCCAGTTTTAGTTCCTCCCATTCACTCCAAACCCAGGAGGGTGAGTCCTATTCTGTATTCCTGGGGAAGAGGATAATTTCCCATTGTCTTCCGATGGGAGGGTTTGTCCTGGAGTCTACATAACAATCAGGAAATTTCCAGGTTTTTGTTTCACACGCTTTGTGAGAAGGTTCTAAATGCCTTCTTCTTACAGAAGCTCAAGAAGTTGAGTTTCTGAGAGCTAGAGGCCAGAACTCGAGGGAAGCCTCTAAAACCTGCCCTCCTTCATAGGTCTTTTGGTTCAAAAGAACCCAAAGCCTTCTTGTGAAAATTTGAAACCAAGTCCCTCATTCCATTTATCTTCCAGAAGAGCAGGGAAAACAGGATTGAACTCGTGAGCTCTGTAACATTACTCTCTACTTGAGCATCACGCCTTGGCAAGGCGCCCAGGTGGACAGTGTTAGTTTACGGAGGGTTAAGGCAGGGCTGAGCTGTGCAAGAGGTGAGGACTTGGGCAGCTGTCTTCTCCTTTCGGTCCTCGTTCTCACTGCTCCACCCCGCCCAGGACTTGAAACACCAGCTCTTCTCTCTTTCTAATGGAGATATCAGATGTGGTAGAAAAAGTCAGAGAACCTCGGTTTGAATGTAAACCTTACAAACTACGTGATTCTGGGCAAGTCCTTCCTTCTGAGCCTTAATGCTCAAAATCTGTAAAATGGGCTGTCGATAATGCCCCCTTTGGTCCCCTCTAAAGGGTTGCTGTGAGATGAAATCCGTTAGACAATGCTGTTATAATGCAAATAGAAGTCACTGCTGTGTGAAAGTAAGTTACTACTATTTTCAGAACCTCCTCTTTGGATTTAATTTATTCAAGAGTGAGAATCTAAGCTACTTCTTCTATGTTCTGGGTGCATCTGTATTTTAAACCTCACCAGTTATTCTGGACTTTGCCTTAATTAGAGGCATTTTTAGCAACAGCAGGAGAAAGTTATTTCTTTGGGGCTGGAGGGTATTTCTAGCTCACCCTGGCTGGTGAGGTAAATGGTAGTTACTTGGCTAAAATGGTGTGGAAGAAGGAATAAAGTTTACCACTCTAAGCGTTGGCAGGATGGTCCCTTTTCTGCTTTAGCGACTCAGAGGTCTGGTTGTGACTCAGGTTGGGCAGCTTTGGGAGAAAGAAGTGGTGGAGGGCAGATGGTGGTCAAGCTCTGAGATTCAAGCACATCTCTCCGTTGACCACTCCCCAACCCTCGAGGGTATAGGGTGTCTTGCCCTCCCTTCATTCATACACAGGTGTTCCATAAATGTCACTGGGTCCCCACTGTGTGCCAGGATCATGCTGAACACTGGCAGCACAGACTCTGAGCAAGTTGAACCTGGTTTTGCCCTCTTGCTGCTTGTAGTTTAAGATGAAAATGAGGTTGAATAAGTAATGTGACCAGAGAGAAAGTATCAAAGACTGCAGGGGATCTAGGGCGTTAGAGGAAGGTGGTGTAACCTAGGCTAGGTGCAGACGGAGGAGGCCTCTTGGAACCTGAAGGATGCATAGAATTTGGCCAGGCCAGGGGCTGGGCAGGGAGGGAGGGTGCGCAGACAGATGCCAGCATTAGGGAAGGCCACGAGGGGAGAGAGAGAACAGAAAGAAGTCCAGTTAGGCTTTTGGGATTTTTTTCTGCCTTCTTCTTTGTGACTGTCCTTGTTGCTATTTTAATTGTGACTCCATCTGGATAAAAATGTGGGACACTGGTAACCTCTGGGTGGTTTTTCCTTAGCTCCATCTCTAGCTTTAGCTCAGGATGTCTTAGATGGGGCGGAAGGACAGAGGAGGACAGTTTAAAGTCTGACTCTAGGCTCAAGACATATTTTTACACAGTTATAAGTCTAGTGTAAAATTCCCATGCATCTTGATGTTGGGCGGCATCAAGAACAAGGCCATGCAAGTTGGGGTGGAGGGGGATGGGGATCCTGCCTTCTCTCCATCTACCTTCCCACCCCAATGTCGATGTTTTGGAGGCATGGAGGAAGTGGGGGCTTGTTTACAACCCAGATCCGGTTTTGAAAGTAGGAGGAACATCCTGCTCAATTGCACAATTCAGCCGTGGCCTGTGACTGCTCCCATCTCATGCCCAGGTGGGGGTCCTGAAGGGGTGGGGAATGGTCAGGGCTGCAAAGTCTCTTTTTATTTCACATAGGAAGAAACCAATGCCCAGAGAGACCAGACGATCAAGGGCAAAAATCACACAGTCACTTAGTTACAGAGTAGGACTAGAATCCATGTCTCTAATGCCACCTGTGTACAATACTTCTGTCTGGGGCCTTCACAGTTTGCATGGTAATTTTATTTTACATACATTATCTCCTCTGATTCTCTCAGCAGTTCCATGCGATAGGCAGGAATTAAGATCCTTATTTTGCAGATGAGAAAACTGAAGCTCGGAGAGATTGTTTGGTTATGAGGCTCACACAGTCTCAGGGTTTGCTGATTATCCACCTTAGAACAGCTTGGAAGGTAGATAATGATTACAGAGGAGGGCTTTCAAGGAGTAAATTAACCATGTTTAAGCATTCTTGCCAGTTCTCCAGTATCCACGGTGCAAATCCAAATGAAAATCAGCAAGTAGCTGGTCCTGCCCTACTAATCCTTCCCTACAAATTGCCTTCTGAACCTCAAGCCAGCAGTTTGTGTGGGAAAAGCAGCTCCCTATCTTCAAATCCACACTTAGGGGACACATGTTTTCTGTTGGGACTCTGACACTCGCTCTTGTAGAAAAGGTTCTCATTAAATATATGTTGAAATAAACAATAATTGAACCATCTGCAGGGTGTTCTGACTCTAGCCATGTTCCCCTCATTTTCCCTTGGGGGTTAAATAGGGGTCCATGTGTCTTTGCTGCTGGTCTGGGGAGGCCACAGGGTGGTCCACACCTGGTAAGGTGATACTGACAAGGCAGTGCTGGTCCAGATGGGGGAGTGGGAGCTGGCAGTGGCTTTCCCAGAGGATAAGTGATTTGCTTAGTGGGGAGAACTGGGTGGTTCTATGATTTTGGTGAGATGGACAGAAAAGCTGGGGGAGAAAAGCAGGGGTGTGAGGAGGTAGGGGACTGCAGAACACGATGCCAGGTCCCCAGCAAGTCTGGCATGGGGTACGGGAGGGTGGTAGAAGGCTGGATTTAGGGAGGCAAGGAAAAAGGCTGTCTTTCCTTTGTCAGCTTGTCACCAGGGGTGGTGCTAGGTAGGGGAAGGGGGTCTGCTAAGCTAACTGGAGAGTCCTAGAGGGCAGGGGTAGGACGAGGAGCATTTTGGGGGCACTGAAATGACCATCCCCTCCTCCCTCTAAACCAAGGGCTTGCATGCAACTCTAGAAGTAGTCTCTCCTTCAGCCCTGCTTCCTCTGTCTAATCAAAAACCAGGGTTTGAGTCCAGAGCACAGTGAAACATGAAATGAAACAGAGGACAGGCCTTGGCTGCTCCCACAAACCTGCAGAAAAATATTGACCTTAGGTTTGCCTCTGCAGTTCCAACAGCAGTTTTATCTCCTGTGTTTCAGAGAAGGTCTGGATCTTCCAGCTGCATGTAGGGTTGATTTAAAGTGCGTCCTCCCCACTCTTTGGGTGTCTTCCCCCACTGCCCCCAGTGGCAAGCTTTACCCCCTTGGGAAGGGGACTTGCAGCAAGCAGGGTTGGCTGTGGGCTGAAGGGACTGGTGTGTGTGCCCGTTTTGGCGGTGAGGTAGGGTGGCTCAGTGCTCATTCACCCAGGAGGGGGTCACAAGTAAGCCACTGTGCTGGGGCCATGCGTCCCGCGCGGGTATTCTATGTGCAAGGAACCATTGTATAACTGTGATTGTTGAGGTGTGGCGAGTCCCTTGTCGGACGTGCCCTTGCTTTTACTGCCTCTGTGCCGGATGTATATTTACTGTGCTCCGGGCAGGGGCAGTTCAGCTCGATCAAGGGTAGTTTTGGTGCCCAGAGTTATTGAAACTGTGTGAGTTGCACCATGGGGGCGGGTTCATCTGGACTCTAACGTGCCCGCCGCGTTCTCGGAGCTAATTTTCTCTGGCTGTCCGCGCTCCCCCGGAGGTGGGGATGCGACAGGGGGCGGGCGAGGTGGTCGTGTGGCGGGACAGGGGGCTGTGCAGTCGGGAGAGGAGACTGGCCCGCGGTTGAGGACGGCCTCGACGCGACCCGGCAGAGGAGGCGAGAACTCCAGGGAGGACGGACGAGCCCCACGCGACTCCCGGTTGCCGCAGGGCGCACGGGCGACGAGTAGCGCCTGCCAGGGGACCGGGCCGCGCGCCCGCTGCCTTGACTTCCCCATCCCCTCGCGGGGGAGGGGCCGCAGCGGAGAAAGTGCGCGAAGGGGCCGCGGCGGCGAGCCTCCCACGTGACGGGGCCGCGCCGAGCAGAGCGGGACCCGGCGGCGGCGGGCGCAGCAGGGCGGCCTGGAGCCCCGGGAGCGGCGCGCGCGGCCCCGGCCCGGCCGGCGTCCCGGCCTCGCGCTGCACATTCTCTCCTGGCGGCGGCGCCACCTGCGGTCGCGTTCGCCCGAACATGGCGACGCGGAGCAGCAGGAGGGAGTCGCGACTCCCCTTCCTCTTCACCCTGATAGCGCTGCTGCCGCCCGGGGCTTTCGGCGAGGTCTGGCCGCAGACGCTGCCCGGCGGCCGCGCGTCCGGGCCGCAGGATCGGGGCTTCCTCGTGGTGCGGGGCGACCCGCTCGAGCTGCGGCGTGGGGCGCGCGGGGCGCCCCGGGGGGCGGACGAGAAGCCGCTCCGGAGGAGACGGAGCGCTGCCCTGCAGCCCGAGCCTATCCAGGTGTACGGACAGGTGAGCGGTCGGCCCCCGCCTTCCCCCGGCTCTCTCCTCTCCCTGCGCCGCCTCACTCCCTCATCCATCCTTGGCTGTCGCCTCCCAGGTGCAGGCACCGCTGGGGACTTCCCGGCTGGCGTTTGTTTTTTTCCCCTCCTCACATAGGAGTACAACCGTCAGCACTTGAATCGCCTTGATCTTTCCTTCTTCCTGTCGATTTTAGCAAACGGATTCCAGGGCACTCGCGGGGTGCATTGCCTGTTTCCCCAGGGTGTGTGCTCACCGGTGGAGTTTCCGGCAGGTATCAGAGGGGTGCAGCTTCATTTTACGTGTGGATGAAAAACGGGCTTTCTTTCGTGTATCATCAGTTAGCAGCCGAGGCGAGCACCCTGCAGATGCAGTACATTTACCCAGAACAGTCAGAGGAGGGGGTTTCCACACTTACCGTTTTTAACCACAATTAAGGTGGGCAAACCTGAAAGCTTACTCTCTGGGTATAGTCAAAGCAAGAGTGTGTGTGTGTGTGTGTGTGTGTGTGTGTGTGTGTGTGTGTGTGTGTATGTAAGGGCTGAATTTTTTTTATTTTGGACAGGAATATCCCTCGTGACACTTGGGAATTTGAAAGACTGCAATAATTTGGTGGGCATTATTATTCAGTAAGTGATTTATTTCTGTCTAGGCAGTGGGTTTAATTAGATCATAAGGAACATGAATTTCACTTTTATGGCAGGACTTCTGGCAATTACAAACCGAGTTTGTGGGTTAGTATCAGCGTTGGCAAAATTAATTTGTCCGTGTTATTGCCTCATAAGACTCGCAGTCCTATGGTTGAGACTGACATCAGCAAAACTGGAAGGTCGGTGGGGGAGAAAAAATGGGAACAGTGGAGGTGGTCCATTACATGATTTCTAGAGTCAAAATATTCCCTTCAAAGTAGAAATTAAAGGATTAGTCTGAATTCTGCATCTCTTCACTGATTTTCCTTTAGCCGTTTCTTCAAGAAATACACAGAGTTAAATGTTCAACCCTTGGAGCCAGGAAGAACGTTATAAACCATCTCCCCTAGTGTGCCATTTTGTTGATGAAGCCACCAGAGCTGGGAAAGGTGAAGTGACTAGCCCAGGGTCACATGGGGCAGGGTTGCCTGCTCTTTAGTTTTTGTCTGCATTGTCTCAGTGACTTTCGAGTGATCAAATAGCCGCCCTCTCTTTATACAGTGCGGTGCTTCTTAAATAACTTTTTTCTAAAGTAAAATGTATTGGTAAGAGAGGGGATAGGGATGGAGGTGAGAGGATGGGAGCATTTGCCTTCCATCCACCATCAGCTCCTGGGCAAGAGCGTGTGCCAGTGGGCATATAACTGCTGGTAGGCATGGGCTGCTGGAGCCTGCCTGTTTGGCTCCCTCGTGGGTCCAGATTCTTGTTGCCTTCCCCACCCCCATCTGAAACTTCTTTTTTGTATTGTTGAAAGAAGTCAGCAAGGTCCTTGCTCCCCACAGGGACGCCAGCATCCTGATGGAGGATGGGGGAGGGAGAAAGAGAGGCTCCCTTGTTTCTTGAGTCTTCCCCATCAGCCCAGCTCTGCTGTGGGCTTGAGTCAGCTTTCTGGGGGCTGGGAGTGGAGAGCCGCGGGAGATGATCCCTTCCGGAGCTCAGGTCCCAAACATCTATAGTTTGGGCTGCGGGAAGAGCTTCCTGGTCGCAAAAATATGCACACAGTTGCCATTTCTTCCTTGGGTTTGGTTTGTGAAAGCTCCTGGGGGATTTGGGGCCAGTTAAAGATGAACTGTGTTCTTCTTGGGAGTGACTAAAAAACCCTCGGCTTTTATATTTCTGAGCCAGATTGAGTTTGGTTCTGTGGAAGGTTGGAGAACTAGCCCTCAGACTCATAATGAGGAATTCCTACCAAGGGTGAGGACCCAGAGCAGTGTTTTTTCTTCTCCGAGGCCTCCTCCCTGTGCCATTGTTCTTGGTTGCCCTGAAGTTAATAAAACTGGGATTAACTTGAATCTGTAAGGATTTGAGTGAGATAGAAGGAAGGACTTCCTGGTCCTGGGCTTTCTGCTACAAACACTGTCTGGTGCAGACCCTTTAGACTGCAAGCACAGGAATCAGTAACTGAAGGGGTTTGGCCTGTCCCTCTTGGAGCTCTGGAGGGCTGCCCAGCTATTTGGAACAATCTTTCTAGCAAAGATGCCCATTTGCCTCTGTTTTCCCTGGGACAGACCTGGTTTATACGTTGTCCCTGATGGTTATGAAAAGTGCTGTGTTCACGCAAAAAAGTGTCAGGATGCAGACAATAAATTAGATGGCCATTCTGCTTCCAGCCCTAAGCCAATTCCCACGTTATACTCCCCCCAGTCCCCACCCTTTAACTTTGAAATGTAAGAAGTTGCCATGTTTTTCCATAGTGTCACTTGAATTCAGTGTGATTCTATATAGGGATGGGGGTGCAGATGAGGGGCTGGGCAGAGTTTTCATCCCTGCTTTCAGAAAACTTAGAATTTAAGGAGGAGATAAAGCAGATGCAAACGTACAGGCATGGAAATGTACCAGACAGGGATAAGGAAACATGGACGCGATACACCAGCCACAACTCTTCAGTGGGGTGTGAGTGGGTTGTTTGATATGGGAGGGCATGGGAGATGGAGTGATAAAGGGTCAGTGGGCTCAGACACTCTGCAGCTTCTCGCTCTCTGACCTTTGAGTGAGGTTAAGAGGATGCCTGGCAGCACAGATTAGGGCTGGAAGCCGAAGCTGCCTGACGGAAGAAGCCCCAGGGGTGATGTTCAGGCCACTAGCTCCAGGGAGGGGAGCAGGAGGGCTTTTGCATCTGAGAAAGAGCCCTGTGTTGCAGTCAGTGTCAGTTCTTTTTCTCTGGCTCTGCTAACCTATGGAGTAAACTAGGCTTAGTTGTGTCCCTTCTAAAACAGGCCAGATCCAAGAAGGGGGATTCCAGAATTCTTGTCACTCTGGATTTCCTCCTGATTTTATGTCAGCTCCATGCCTCCGTGCCACCTGCTTTTCCCTCTGCCTCATATGGTCTTTCCCTGTCTTTCTTTGCTTGCAAAACCCCTATTCCATTTTTCAGCATCCAAGGAGTACCTCTTAGTATTCCCAGGCTCTGGTGGGAAGAGTTCTTTTGAGCTTGGTAACAGCACTGACTGCCTGGTGTTCTAATTGCTTGTTTAACTGTTTCATCTCCCTATTTGCTCCTTGAGGGCATGGATCAAGTCTCTCCTCTGTGTCCCTGGCACTTGGGAGGCCCTCAATGAATATTTGTGGACCAGCTGCCCACCTGGAAAGAGAAAGGCCTAGAGGGTAGGAAGCACATCCAAGTTATAGAAAAGGTATTTATAAGGAGGGCTGTCGTGAGCCCACAATGGAGAGTGGAAGTGAGTTGGCTCAGGATGTGGGTCGGGGAGCCCTGATTTTCCTGTGCTATTCTGGGGTTTATTTTGAATGAAGAGCTGGGATTCTATCGTACAGAATGCTCCCTTTCTGGGCACTCATGGTATTGCTAATGGTATTGTTTTGGGGGAAAATCCTTTGGAATGAAGCGCAAAGCCTAACAGGATTTACAGGTTTATTTTCCTTCCAATGAGCTCTCTCTTCATAATTCCTGCTTTTTAGAGTCCAGGGAGTATTCAGTGTCCTGATTTGAGACTGAAAATAAAGTGTCTGTTACAGCACAAGGCCCTGAGACAAAGAGCCTCCTTTGGGTGTGGAAGACTGTGTAGCTTTAGGTCTCTTTGGGGTAGATTCTTGTATTATACACTTGCTTGGGAAAGAATTGGCTGGTTGATTCTGAAGTTAGGATGTTTGACCTGTATGCTTCCAAAAGATGAGAAGGCAAAGCATTTGCGGTTTCAAGTTGGCTTCTGCATAGGTGAAGGGTTCCTTGGCGTTTGGGGTTGGCTTGATCAGGGGTGTGACCTTGAAAAACTTCCTGGTCTCACTTGGCATCTCTTCTTGGGCACAGTTCTTGGCTCGGTCTCTGGCCACTGTTTAATAGCTTGCCTGTCTTGGGGCGTGGCAGGTGGAGGCTTTGAGAGGTGGAAGGGATGGGAGAAAAAGGGACAGGGAACAGCACTGAGGAGATGGAGAATGAAAGGGATGAAATGGAAAGCCACCCAGTCCGTTTATTTAGCCTTCAGTAGGTAATGCATGTTTGCAAAACAATATTTGAACAAAAGAGTATGTAGTGAGAAGTAAATTTCTCTCCCTTACATGACCCCACTCACCCAGTGTCCGCGGTCATCAGTTTTTTGTATGTCCTTCCAAAAACATTCTACACGTATGTAACATATATGGACATAAAATCTGAAACTTGAAATATCAGTGGCTTTCTGTTATCCCTGGCCCCTGATATCATGAATAATGACATCAGTTCCAAAACATATTTATGGCATAGTTACTGTCAATAGGAAGGGAGCTACCTGAAGTGTCATAGTATAAAATAGATTTTTACTTTTCCTCCAGGCCAGGGTGGAAAATACCAGTCCACTTCAAGGATTCCTGCCAGCCGAGGCCAGGAGAGCAGCATTATGTAGCCCTCTTGTCACTTGGAAAGGTGCTGGAGGGCAGTTCCCTGGAGATGTAGAGCCCAGGTTTGTGAGAACATCAGAATACTGAGATCACGGATCTTGGCTTTAACTCATGTTCTTTTCGAAAATGTTTTCTTTAGATTCTGTAAAGTGGAGTCAATAGTATGCTTAATAAACTGCTTTGAGACCTGGGATCCAGGAGGCAGATTCTAACAGCAATGAACATCCCAAAGCAAAAAATGGATGCTGTAGGAACATTTCATTGTCATAATTTGGGCTGTTCCTCCTTAGAGATGACGGCCATCTTGGTAGTGTCATTGTTTAATCCCAGGGCCAAGGATGGATTGAGCCAAGGCTTGTACTGTCCCCTGTGATGGACAGACACAGGAGCATGCAAATAATCTGGAGAGCAGGTAACCCAAAGAATAACCTATTTGCCTTTGCTATGTATTTATTTAGTGTTGTTGGTTTTTTTTAAGGATCAGTTTACCTTCCTAATTAAATTTTGCTTAGGTGAATATTAAAATGAGTTTGCATTCTTTGAGCAGCTGATATGCAAAATGACAGGCATACGTGTGTTAGGGAAAGCCAGTGTTGTTGTTTTTTTTTAAGGATCAGTTTACCTTCCTAATTAAATTTTGCTTAGGTGAATATTAAAATGAGTTTGCATTCTTTGAGCAGCTGATATGCAAAATGACAGGCATACGTGTGTTAGGGAAAGCCAGTTTGGAGTTTAGAATTTTTGATAATAATTCAGATGTAGATAATTTGAGAGTTGACCACGTAGAAATATATTAAAACGAGGTATTGTAGTAACCTTTCCTCCATATTTTTAGGTTCAGGTGTGATGGAACGTAAAGGAGAGCTCACTGCATTTTGGTTTGAATATTCATTAGTATTTCAGCAGAAGTGGTCTGGGCTGCAGGGCTGACGCATCTTTGTCGAGCACAGAACCTTCCTGTGCATCCCCTAGGTGTGCCAGAATCCGTTGGCACATGGCATATTCAGTCCAGCCATGTAAATGCAAAAATCAATTTCCCTCAGTTTAAAATGAGCTGCAGTTAATTTCGACCTAATTTACTGGTTTATCGACCTGTGAACCTTGGGTCTTCGAAGAAGTGGCACGGGCAGCCATCTAGCATCCAAGTGGCTGATGTTGCTTTAAATCAGAGAAGGTGGGTGGACTGCTGATTAAGATCAAGATTTGGGTTTCCTCCCGTGTTATTGTGAGACCCTCAACTTTTTATTGTAACGTGAGGAATGCTTTGAGCGTTTTGGGCTGGGTTCCATAAAAATAGGACTTCATAAGTTACATGACTTTTGTAGTCATGACCACAACAGGGAATTAAAAATAATTACAGAATTCTGTTATCCACTGCGTAATTGTTAATAATAACGGTAACATCCATGGTCACGTCACTGCTTCTGGCCAGGAGCTGGAAGGGTTTATCTTCCTGACCTCGTGTCAGGTCGTCTCTTCGATGGATCTTCCCGCCATGACGGAAATATTCTGGATCTGTGCTGGCCAGGGTGTCCACTAGCCATCTGTGGCAGTTGAGGCTTGAAATGTGGCTGGTATGACCGAAGAATTGAATTTATTTTCCTTTCATTGAATTTTCATCGAGTTAAATTTAAGTTTAAACGGCCCCACGTGGCCCTTGGACAGCATAGCTTTAACCGGTTGCGTGAAGTTCCCTTTCCCGGTGGTGGCAACTGGTGCTTCACCCAGGGGAGAAGCTTGTAGCCACAGCAAGGCCTGTCTTTGTTTCCACCACAAACAGGGTAGGGAAAGCGAGAGTTGAGGGCTGCTGTCTGAACCTGAGGTTTTGGTGGCTGCTGGCTGCCAGGTTGAGTGTGGGGAGACCCTGGCCTTTCTTTCCCGGGTAGGGCTGCATCAGGGGGTGTGGTGGAGGGTGCCGTGGGTGCCCTGTTCATCTTAGCAGCTGCCTCTGCATAGCTGTCTCCTCCCATGAGGGACCTGGGCACTGAGGGCTGACCTGTGTGCCTTCACTTTTGATGTGGCTTTGCCCAGACAGCGCACGTGGCCCGGGCGGCGTGCAGACCCTGTGCATCTGTTTAGCCGAGAAAGCTGTACCTGGTGCCTTAACGTGGGGGCCACCTCCCCACACCTGCCCTCCGCTTCCTGGGCTCGCCTTGTCTTCCCTCAATGCAGCCAGGTCTGTCTTCCGTCCCTGCAGCCCTGCAGGCTGGCATGAAGACAAACCGTGTGGGCGTGGGCGTGGGCGTGTGGTCTTCATCACCGCCTGGGACCCCCGCCTGCCGCAGGCCCTCTAATCCCGCCCGCCGCTGCCGCTGTAGGTGCTCGGCTCGGCAAATCGGGACCCTTCACCATGATTTATCTCCAGTCCCCTGAATTAGATTAAAAACACCACTACAAATTCTCAGAAAGGCAGGCTGATGTGATTACGTCCCAAATTGGAGTGGCAGACAAGGGCAATAAAAAGATGCACTTGTATCTTATATTCGCGTGTTGTGCCGTGTAGGGACCAACATGTGGTTTATTATCTCCTTCCCCCTCCCTTTGTTTTTGTTTTTTAAATGAGGAAAGTAACCAATATTGCATCTTTTATTTAGAAAAGAGACTAGCCTGTTGAATAGAAACCCTCTGCCCCCAAATAACTGGACTGAAGGGGGGAAGATGTCTGGGTTGATTCTTACATAAATAAATGAGGGTTTGAGCCAATGGGTGGGTCCTGAATGGAGATTTTAATGTGTTAGTTGGGCCTGAGGTGAGATCCAGTCTACTTGGATGGTCTGGGGAGCTGAATAGTGTCAGGGTGAAATTCTTCACTCTTAGGAAACCTCTGCATCCAGAAGAAATAGGGAGAAGCTGGGATAATCTGATGGAGCTTGGAGGGCCGGGGTTAAAAATAACCCTGGGAGTAAAAGCCAGTTTAGGGACTGTCTCTGGGGAGCCTGGCGTGGGTGCATCTGAGAAGAGCCATGTATGGGGGAGGAGCCCAGATAGTAAAGGACTCTAATTCTCTGTTAGCCCAGAGGATACAGGCAAGACGCTTCCATGTGGGTCTACGCCAGGGGCCTGGGGAGAAGGCCTGCCCCAGGGTCCCAGCAGAGAAAGCTGCCCATGGCAGGGAGTGGGGACAGCGGACAGAGGTGGGTGCTTGCGGCCTGTGAGGCTGGGGGAGGGTTTGGAAGAGACTTGAAATGTCTTAAAGCTGTGCTCCATTAATTGGGTAACATGAGACTGTGTACCTATAACTTACCTCATCTGTATATGTTTAGTTCTCTGAAGTTCTCTGAATAGTTCTTTAAAAAAAATCCTGCAGTTAACCGTGCACGTGGTTTGCTGGATTGGGCGAGGTGTGCTGCTGTGGAGGTGATGCAGGGGTTCCTGCAGAAACAAGCCTCGGACCTGGAGAGGGGAAGAATTCAGGAGTGGATGTGGAGAGCTGGATGGAGGAGAAAGGCTGTCATCACAGGGTTGAGGAGCTCAGCTGCGGGGGCGGGGGGCGGCCCGAGGGGCTTCTCCTGCCCTCCTGGTAGCAGAGGCATCTCACAGGACTGAAAGGTTGGCCTTGCTGTTGGGTTTAAACCACTGGTTAAGGTGAGGTCTTGAGGTGTTTGGTTCTGGGATGTCATGTAAATACTTTCCCCTTGGGGAAGGGAAGTGCTAGAAATCAGTGCCACCTCTGCGTTGGTTGGTTCGTTGGAGCCTTGGGAATCAGAGCTTGGGTTTCCCCAGGTTTCAAATCTTGGTTGTGGAGTGAGGGGAAGGCTGCCTGAGCGCAGGGCTTGGCCACGTCTGGCTTCTTTTTTTAAAAATAAATTTATTTATTTATTAATTTATTTATTTTTGTCTGCCTTGGGTCTTCATTGCTGCGCGCGGGCTTTCTCTAGTTGCGGCGAGCGGGGGCTACTCTTCGTTGCAGTGCGTGGGCTTCTCATTGCGGTGGCTTCTCTTGTTGTGGAGCATGGGCTTTAAAGCGCAGGCTCAGTAGTTGTGGCACACGGCCTCCGTAGTTGTGGCTCGCAGGCTCTAGCGCGCAGGCTCGGTAGTTGTGGCGCACGGGCTAACTTGCTCCACGGCATGTGGGATCTTCCTGGACCAGGGCTCGGACCCGTGTCCCCTGCATTGGCAGGCAGCTTCTTAACCACTGCGCCACTAGGGAAGTCTCCGTGACTGGCTTCGGAGCTTGACCCGGACGTGCAGTGTTTCACCAGTTTATGTATGTTGTTACTTCCTGCTCTTAGGCCTCAGTGTTCCAATCCTGATGATGCTCACGGTAGTTTTTTATGTGCTGCCATTTTGTGAAGAATGGTTTATTTTGGTATAAAGACCATACCAGTAACAAGAGGAAATAACATTTTAGCAATTTGAAGTTTATGAAATATATTCATGGATAAGATCTCGTTTGATTTGAAGGTAAGCCTTATTTATTTATTAAAAAAATTTTTTTTAGCAATATGAAAGGAAGTCTTTGTTTTCTAGCGAGGACTAGTAGCCAGGATCACTATTAAAGACTAAATCTTAATAAGAGGCATCCATACATTAAAAAAAAATCCCAGCACATATTTTTATTCTGTAATAATTTTGTCTCTCTCCCCTTTTGACATCCCTAAGAAATCCACTTTGCCAAAGAATAACTTTCCCCCTGCAGAGCTTTTCCAGTACATGTCAACACAGTGAATTTTCCCTCCTTTATTAATAAAGCAGAAGTATCCAGGGCACCTTCTGTGGCCAGGCTGGTGGGCAGCTGGGATGTTGCTGCCATTCTGGTTGGCAAGACCCTGAATTGTGTGGATGTTGCTCATAGGGTGGTGATGGTTCGAGCAGAGCTTTCCACTGGCTCTGTGGTGTCACACATCTTCAGGTAAGCCTTATTATTATTCTCTGTTCACAGATGAGTATCTTGAGGCTCCAAAAGGCAAAGGGACGTCCCCCAAGTTGTGCAGCCCATCAATCGTTGAGACCAGGACTCAAACCCAAGCCTCTGACTTGTCTCAGATTTACGGTGGCACCTTTCCCTCTTGTAAATATTCCAGTGAAAGCCTTGCTTTCAGCCAGGGGTCCAGTGGCTGTGATCGCTTTTGTTCCCCCTTCAAAACCTAGAGATCTCATATAATGCCACCCTTTCCCTGGCTTTCCTGGCTACACCAGTTTACTTTTTTTTTTTTTTTTTTTTTTTTGCGGTACTCTCACTGTTGTGGCCTCTCCCGTCGCAGAGCACAGGCTCTGGACGCGCAGGCTCAGCAGCCATGGCTCACGGGCCCAGCCGCTCCGCGGCATGTGGGATCTTCCCGGACCGGGGCACGAACCCGCGTCCCCTGCATTGGCAGGCG
>NC_041229.1:11435892-11440433 GCF_002837175.3 Physeter macrocephalus | reverse complement strand
CAGGCTCAGCGGCCATGGCTCACGGGCCCAGCCGCTCCGCGGCATGTGGGATCTTCCTGGACTGGGGCACGAACCCGTGTCCCCTGCATTGGCAGGCGGACTCTCAACCACTGCACCACCAGGGAAGCCCACGCCACTTTTGTTTATTCATTTTCTTAAAAGATGTTGTTTTACAGGATCTCTAATCCTGAAACTTCATACCCACCACTCACTAAATTCATTTCTTCTAGGTTGTCTATTTTATTGGTGTATAATTGCTGATAGTAATCTCTTATGATCCTTTGTATTTCTGTGCTGTCAGTTGTAACTTCTCTTTCATTTCTGATTTCATTTATTTGGGTCTTCTTTCTTACTTTCTTTTCTTTTTTTTCTAGTTTCTATTTCATTTGTTTTCATTCTGATCTTTATTATTTCTTTCCTTCTAATAACTTTAGGTTTTGTTTGTTCTTCTTTTCCTAGTTCCTTTGGGTGTAAGGTTAAATGGTCTATTTGAGATTTTTCTTGTTTCCTGAGGTAGGATTGTATTGCTATAAACTTCCTCTTAAAACTGCTTTTGCTGTATCCCATAGATTTTGGTTCATTGTCTTTTTGTTTTCATTTGTATCCACATATCTTAAAAAATTGTTTTAAATTATAATTATTTTTTATTTATTTTTGGCTGCACTGGGTTTTTGCTGCTGCACACGGGCTTTCACTAGTTGCAGAGAGCGGGGTCTACTCTTTTTTTTTTTTTTTTTTTTTTTTGTGGTACGTGGGCCTCTCACCGCTGCGGCCTCTCCCGTCGTGGAGCACAGGCTCCGGACGCGCAGGCTCAGCGGCCATGGCTCACGGGCCCAGCCGCTCCGCGGCATGTGGGATCCTCCCGGACCGGGGCACGAACCCGCGTCCCCTACATCGGCAGGCGGACTCTCAACCACTGTGCCACCAGGGAAGCCCGATCGTAGGGTTTTAACAACTACCCAGGACACCCAAAGACAAACCCTCACAGAAAGAATGAGTCTTCCAGCCACTGTCATTCAAGCCCCAGGTTCTGCCAGGAGGAAGGGAGTGAACTAGATTCATCATTCCCTAAATAAGCTACATTAGAGACACCAGGGGCATGTCCTTTAAAAATACCGATTCCTGGGCTCCAGTCAGAGGGTTCTGAATCAGTAGGACTGGGGTGGGGCCTCTCTGGGGACTCTGGTTGTTAGCTGGGTTTGGGATCCCTGAACCGGGTGACTTCTGGGGGGCTACCTTGACTCTTAACGATCTGCCTGTGATCTTAGCAGAGGCCTGAACCTCCGACCCCGATGTTGTTTGTTGTTTATGAGGCAGTTTCTCTGTGCAGAGACTTCTGTGGCATGTGATTTTCCTGTTTGCCTTCTGAGGGGGAGGCATTGGGCCCCCTCCCTGCTGCTTTTTTACAGCTCCAATTAATTGTGGCTCATTTATGGAGCTCCAGCTACGCCCTGTGAGCTGGAGGTCGTAGAGGGAAGGTTGTTCACGCCCCGGGGTTGTAGTTATAACTGACTGCACATCAAGGTTACGTTCTGGAAAAGCCACCCTCCCATGGCTCTCACTCCCTCCCAGACTGGTGTCTTCTGGGTCCATATGTGCCCACTCCTCTCCATGCGGTCTTTGGGACCCGAGTGAGCAAGGCTGATAGGAGTGATCTGGAAATCGGGAAGCCTGCAGCTGCACCAAGAGGGCTGGTGATGGGGGAGGCTAGGGGCTGAAGCCAGGAGGAAATCCCTGGGGATGGAAGAGGACCCAAACGAACCAGAAACCACCCACAAAGTGGGTGCAGGGACCCAGCACTGGCACCTGCAGGTGTTATGATCGCTGGGGGCTACTCTTGCACCTCTGGTTGCCTGGTCCCTGTCCATGGAGGGCCTGCTTTGACTTCTTCCCTTTCTCCTGGGGTGGGGACGAGGGGATGGAGACCAAGGGGAGATGGAGAGGCGGAAAGTGAGGCCAGAGAGCACGATGATGTCTTTGCCTTAGTAAACCGGACAGCTTGCCAGCCTGCCTGGTGCGGGGTGGATTCCCACAGCTGACTCTGCACTGTGCTCTGGGGGGATGGGCACCTGGGCTTTAGTCGGGATCAGCCTCAGCCAGGCAGGCAGCTCCCCGGGGGGAGGCGCGTGCACTGAGGGAAGGTGCTTCCCGCCAAGGGAAGGAGCTGAGCTGTTGTGTCAGTTGCCTGGTGGCCCTTGGACAAGCCGTTCCTTGCCTGAGATTTTTTTTTTTTCTCCCCACTGGGCTACCCTTTTAGGAGTGAAAGGGACATCTAATAAAATCTTTGTTTTTCTAAAGGTGTTTCACCAAGCTCGCCTTCTGGGCTTCCTTTGTAAAAAAGCCCTTGGATGTTCGGATGCCTCCTTTGTGCTGCTCTCACCCCTTCACCTCTCCTAGGATTGGTTGAGGGGGCCCCATAAATCTCACATCCTCTGAATAGAAAGACTTTAGCAAGTCGTGTTCAGTCCTTGCTCCCGCTCTGATCACTGTAGGCTTTGTAACCTGCTCCGAGCGTTATTTGATTGTGAACCTGCCCATGGGGCTGTTTTGAGGTTGCCTGAGTGCAACATGGCTGGGCTTTAAATCTCAGACCCTGGATGAACTTAGTGATTCTTCCAGGTTCCAAATACTTTATCGATTGACATTTGCATAAATCCTCAATTTATTACCCTCTGGTTCTAAGGGTGACATGTTTTGTAGGGAGAAGGCTGTTAGCCTGAATTCCCAGGGCACCTTTGCCTGGTGGGCTTCTGATCCGTAGATGCTTCCAGATTCTTCCCAGAGGCGAGGGCCGGCAGGAGAGGCGGAGAGAGCCGGCAGGAGAGGCGGAGAGGGAGGGCTGGAGGAAGGCTCCGCAGCTGGTGGCGATTCTCTTAGCTGCTTTCCCCCTGAGCATCTGGGCTCAGTAATTTACTTATTTCTATTTTTTATTTGCATATCTCTGTCGATGCTTGCCTGGACTTACCTCTCTGGGAGTGAGAAGGAATGTTTTAGAATGACATATTTTCCTAAAAAAAAAAAAATCCAGGGTCTTTTTCTTTAAAGAGGCCTCATTTCACCTGTTTCCCCAATCAAATTAGGTGCAGGTGCTTAAGACCCAAAGCAATGTAGTTAAGGATTAGCTCTTTTATTCTGTTAGCCAAGTTGGTGGCACAGGTGTTTCCCTTCTCCCTTCAGACGTTTGAGAGCACTACAAGGAGTGGGCAGGATGAGGAGGGGAAAGGAGAAAGCAGCTGTGGGAGGGAGGGGGAGGGGAGGGGTAGAGGAGGAGGTAGGGGAGGGGAGGGGGAGGGGGAGGGGGAGGGGAGGGGGAGGGTTTTCTGCTCTGAGGGCCCATCAGCTCAGGTGTGTACTTTGCATCAGTCCGGGAGGTGGGGTGGGCGGGGTAGGGTGAGGGTGGGGAAGCCTGCAGGTGGACTTTGCAGAGGCTCCTCCGGGTCCAGAAGCTCGATTTCCTTCTCCTGTGCCCGAGACAAGCCGAGGTTGAAGGGGCCGGTGGAATAGGCTTCTCCCAGGCATTGCTTATGCTCCGGATTTTGGGGGGGTTTTGTCCTGAACATTCACACCAGCTCTCAGAATTTTTGTGAGTGTGGTTATCAGTTGGCTCTTCCCACACAGAGGGGGTGAAACGGTTGCCTCAGGTGTGCCAAGATGCCAGCCCTTGAACTGTCCGTCAGTGACGGGTGAAAGGAAAAATAAGAGGAATGGAGTTAGCTTTTCATAAAGCAGACAGAACTGTTCTTGATTCTGAGAGTCTATCTTTCCTTTTCCTCAATTTTCCATGTTAAAATGTACTTTCTTTGAAACATGACGGTGATTCTAGATGGTGGTTGTATTGCTTTGGAGAGGGGCGGCTACGTAACAGGTGAATCCCAGGAGCTCAGTGGTGTGAATGCATCTCCCAATTATGAGAAGTTCAGAACAAGTGGAGGGCCTTCTTCTCGGGGACTCGGGCTCCTTCTGTCCTGTGGCCCCATTCTCCTCTGGGACTCTGGGGTCCTGAATGCAGCCTGCGGGTAGGGAAGGAAAACAGGGCCGTGTAGGGCCACACCCCATCGTAAGGCCTGGGCCAACAGTCTGCTGTGTCCTCAGGAGGCCGGGGACAGAGATCCAGAGAACAGCTAGCCATGCTCTGACACGGTGGCTGTTTTCATTAATGTTCTTACCTGGCAAAATAGAGGCGGCCGACCAATCTTCTGTTGGCCTGCCTAACTCATCTCCATTTTCCTGGTTTACAAAACCCAGAAGCCTGGGAACTACTGTTCACAATAAACCGAAGGTCATTTCTGTGGAGTCCTGGAAAATATTACCTTACTTGGAATACTTCAAAACTAACTAAATAAAGCTGATGTTTTCCTTTTGTTCCTCCTTGTTATGAGCTAAGGATAAGCAATGTCACCTGGAGGCCAGAGAGAACCAGTTTGAACAGAAGTTTGAAAGCATGTGGTCTTTCTGGCTTGTGTCCCTTTTTTTTTTTTTTCTGCGGTACACGGGCCTCTCACTGTTGTGGCCTCTCCCGTTGCGGGGCACAGGCTCCGGAC
>NC_041229.1:11429421-11435794 GCF_002837175.3 Physeter macrocephalus | reverse complement strand
GCCCAGCCACTCCGCGGCATGTGGGATCTTCCCGGACCGGGGCACGAACCCGTGTCCCCTGCATCGGCAGGCGGACTCTCAGCCACTGCGCCACCAGGGAAGCCCTTGTGTCCCTTTTTTAAATGAGGAAGATGCTTCAGTGTTTTGGTTTCAAATCTGAAGAGTGCATGTCCCAGGTATGCAGTAAGGATGAGAATAACCACAGGTTGATTTCACAAAGGACAAAAATAAGCCAAGTTATTGGTTATGCCAATGAGAGCCTGAGGAGAAGATTTTCTGCAATCTGGTTAATGCCAAACAGCAGAGGGCTAGTGTTTCTTCTTGGGGAAGTTGAGTCTGGTGGAATCTGCAGAGAGGGAAAACCAGGCCACCCTGGCCCGGTGCTCCAAACGTAAGCACTTAGTCATGACAGAGGGGGAGAGAGTCTTGCTTTAGAAAGTTGGTGGCCGTCACTCATCATGGGTCCTAATTTCCGTGTTGGTTTGATCTCTTTCAGGTTAGTCTGAATGATTCCCACAATCAGATGGTGGTGCACTGGGCCGGGGAGAAGAGCAACGTCATCGTGGCCTTGGCCCGGGACAGCCTGGCGTTGGCGAGGCCCAAGAGCAGCGATGTAAGTATTGGTGTCACTCTGGGCGTTCCTCTGTGCAGCCAGGACGCCCTTTTCTCATCCATCGGGGTTATCATGCCAGACAAAATATTGGGTAATTGGGAGAATCTGGAAACTAACATATAGCCCTTATTTGCTGAACACAGGGTGGTGCAGTCAGGGTTGCAAAGAGACCCATGTGATGTGTGGTGACTTTTGTGCAGTGGTTATAGGGTGTGACCTGGATTGTTGCATCTGCTCAGCAGAATATGCCAGAAGTACGTTCTTGGGCAGAGCTGTCCGTCGGCAGTGGAGCCCGATGGAACCGAATGGGTCTTTCCCACGTGCTGATTTCTTCTAACCCGTTACGGTTGGGTGAGTCCTTGAATCTGAATCGCTCAGACTCTTAATTTCCACAGTTGGCACCTTACAATGTTTAATATCCTAGGTGCTTTGAAGACATTAGACCAAGGGTCACACACTCAAAGACCCATGATAGAGGCCAGGTGGGTAACGGGCAGGGGCAAAGCTGCCTCCACGTTTATAACACTCTTCACCTCCACCAGGAGGAAGGGTCTCTCCCATTTTTTCTTGAAGTATGTGGCCCTCTGGGACTTTTTCCCACTTTTGATAGAGATGCAGGTTCAAGAAACATTCACCAGTATCTTGATTTGAACGTGGTGGTGGATGCTACTTGTTGTCAGGGTATAAGACACTGGGAAGTTGAGGGACTTTGAGCTTCTGGGCTGTTATTGGCTCTCAGCTCTGGTTGCCATGCGGGGCCCAGTGCTGCTGGATCTGATTTTTTGAGAGAAGCTCAGAGGTGGGGATTTTTACATGAAAACTGCTGAGTCTTACAAGTTGGCAGCTGACGTATAGCTTTTACAAACCCTGTGTGGGCCAAGTAAAACATATATGAGGGCCAGAGTGAGCCCTTGGGTCCCAAGTCTCCGGACCTCCCCTTGTGGGGAAGAGGAACAGCCCCTGCCTCGGGTCAGGGTGAGGCTGTGGACAGAAAACCACGTTGTGGAGCTTCGGTCCCTCTGCACTCTGGCCAGAGGACAGCCCCTGATGACTTTGCTAGCACTGTCCCATCAGCCTAGGGGACACACTTGGAATTCTTAAGCCTAGATTTGGTCTCCATGAGGCCCCTCACTCTGTATCCACCATCTGGTTTGGATGTCCTCCAAGGTAGGGGACCAGAGGGCACCCCAGGGGCTGTTTTCTAGTGGGCTGAGCGGGGGCAGTTGGGGAGGGCAGACGAAGGGCTGGCCATCGTGATGTGTAACTTGGCCCAGGGTGGGTGCCGAGCAGTGGTGGTGGGAAACCACTGCAGCTGGCAGCCAGTCTGGGTGCAGTGACCTGGCGCAGGGCTAGGCTTGTTTGGGGCCATGACTTTGGCCCAGTTATAAATGCGATCGGCGTTGGCAAGCACAGGTGGCAGTGTATCGATGACCGTTGGCCTGTGAGAGTCCGCAGGCCCCTGTGTTCAGCATCGTCACCGTCCAGAGGCATCTCTTTTGAGCACAGGAGACAGCTCTCTGCCCTACTGTATTAAGAAATCCTCCTTAGGGTTTTTATGTATTTTAAAAATTCTTTGTGCAGATCGTGTTTTTGGCGAAGACCTATCTTTTTACTGTTTTGTGGTACAAACAGGAGCCCAGAGGCATTCAGTGATTTGCATGGGGTCACTCAGCATGTCTGGGGCAGGGTTGAGGCTAAGACGCCATCATGTACTCAGTGCGTGAGGGTATAGTGTTGCCACGGTGACCAACATTAGTTTTAGCACTGAAAGTCCTATATCCTGGGACCCTCCTCAGTCTTGGATGAGCCAGGAAGGTTGGTCACCCTACAGATATTGCCAGTCTATCCAAACCCAATTCTCACTCTGCCTAAATATTTGAGTGATTCTTACTAAATACCCATTGAACATTTGAAACGATAAACTATTCTGGAGTGAAGTATATGCTAAGATTAAGTGGAAAGGAAACTTCGTGCTTGGAGATAATAAATTGGGACGGCAGAGATTTCCCTCATCAATGCATAAGCTACATTAAAGAACTGGCAGATGAAACTGAGATGTTCTCATGTGAAAAGTTAATGCAAAAATAAATTCTGACTCAGAGGCAGGAGTAGGTGGTGCTGGAGTAGTAACAATCTAAATTTTCTTTAAAGACTGGAAGCACGGTTCACAGGGCCCCATCAGCAATCCAAAAGGAACAGAACCTATACAAATTAGGAACTGTGTGAGTTGGAGAACGGCCAACTCATACATATTCAGTATATAAAAAAGGGATGGATCTGGAAGCTGGAATCCCGGAAGATTTGCTCTTAAACAGAAAAAAAAAAAAAAGAATATCCTGATGAACTTGTAGCCAGTGTGAGTCCATGAAGCATGGCTCCTGCAGGACCTGTCTTTTTCTGTGATAAGTCTGTAGATGAAAGGAAACCGAAGGTGGTGTTTATCTTGTCTGTGTCCGCCTCTTCCTTTCTGTACCCTCCTGACGTATTTTACCAAGTACTCAGTTGCCACATAATTGACCAAAGAGCTTTCCAGAGATAGTGTCTACCGGAAGATCAGAATCGACCAGGGGAGGCATCCAGAGTGGTGGGACTCACTGCCCTTGTACCCACAGTGGTGTGACAGTGTGATTGGTGCCTCTGCGGATTGTCAGGGGAGCAGGGCCCGCGCCTGCCGACAGTGCAGAACCTTGGTAGCCTGTGGGAGCCGGAGTCTCGCTGAGCCCCAGGTCTGAGAGCAGAATGTGTGGGTTTGAATCCTGGCTGTACCATCCATCAGCAGTCTGACCTTGAGCCGATTCCTTCCTTTCCCCTTGGTTTTCTCATCCATCAGTGAGATAGTCCTTGTAAAATCTTGCTCCCCAAAGGGTGGTCTGCAGACCGGCAGTGTGCGGGTTTCATGGGAGGTGGTTAGAAATGCAGAATCTCTAATCTCACTCCAGACTTCCTGAATCTGAGTCTGCATTTTGACCTGTGTCCTGCTGGGTGATTTGTAGGCGTGTGACAGTTTGAGAAGTACAGGTGTAAAGTACTTAGAAGAGCACCAGACACGGAGATGTTTTCTGGACATTTTAACCCTTCTCCCCCTCCCCTCCCCTCCTTCTCCTCCTCGTTATTATATGGTTTTGACGTACAGGGGGAATAACTTAAAACCGTTCACTTTGAAGGACCATCTTTGGAGGTAAGACTGATCTAACTAGCAACTTTTGGCAGTTTAGAAACTGGGTATGGAATTAAGAGATACAGACTACTGTATATAAAGTAAGCCACAAGGATATATTGTACAGCACAGGGAAATATAGCCCTTGTTTTGTAATAACTTTACATGGAGTATAACCTATAAAAATATTGAATCACTATGTTGTCTACCTAAAACTCATAGAATATTGTAGATCAACTATACTTTAATTAAAAAAAAAAAAAGAGAAACTCCTCCCTTCTTTATTTAGTTAAGGGAGTAGTGTCCTGTGGAGGCCAGAGAAGATTAATTAGTGCAGAAACCTGTGTCTGGGTGCAAAGCAAAGGGTAGAAGCACAGGATGAGTGAGCCTGGGGGCGTTTGCCTCAATTCACCTGGAGCTCACTGTGGGCAGTGAGGCAGCATGCTAGGGAAAGAAACCCTGACCCAGAATGTACCAACGGGGGTGCTGTGTGGAGGCCATGAGGTCATCAGCCCACTTGGCCTCGTCTGAACACTGGAAGAGGCCCTTCCAGGGCTCTTCACCGTGGAGGAAGGTGGATAGCTGTGCACAGCCCCGAGCTTGCCTTTGCCCTATTGATTTGTTGATCAAATAGGGACAAGAATTGTGAGGATAGGATCAAAATACCGTGTTGGAGTTGTCCAGCCTGGAGAAAGGAAGCAAGGCTGATGAGCAGTTTGAGAGCCTCAGGCGTAGCATGGACCCTCACATACCTTCCTCACTTCTGTTTAGTATAAGCACCAAAGGGATGGAGTTTGCTTACAGACGAGAATGTTAAGGGTGAGGTTTTTGGTTTTGAGGGTGGCCGCACCTCCACCACCAGTGGGTGATGCCGAGGTGTGGCGGGGTGTCTGGGGAAGGCCCCGTGCTTCATTCAAGGTGGTATTTTCTCTCTCCATCCAGTGTTCCTTCCAGTGGCTGGGCTGTAGCTTTGGTGCGTGATCTTCCTCTTTAGCAGAGAGATGTAAGCGTGCAGAGGAGAACATTCACCCAGAACGTTGACTTGAGAGAGTGGAAAGTCAGCTGAACTTGGGCTTGGAGGAACCCTTCCTAGTTTTGTTAGTTTCTAGCAGCATGACCTTGGGCTAGTCGTTCATTTCTCTGAGTTATCTCTTAAATGTAAACAGTTGTTCACTGAGTCAGGGATCCATTCATTTCACTCTCTTTTGTTCACTTACAGAGCACATGCATTTACTCATGCTGTGGTTTATAATGAAATTTATTCATTTCAGAATTCTTTTCTGAGCACCTGCTATGTTCCAGGTCCACAGAAAGTGGCAAAGGAGAGACTCACTCACGGGGTTTTTAAAGATGAAGAGAGTTGATGTATACAAAAGAGTATTGTTACTGAAAAATGCTGCCCCAGTGTGAGCTTATTATCACACTTGTGCCTCTGAGGAGGTAACTCGGAGTGGATTATCCATGTAGGGGATGATGCTAGGGCTGGAAGGGGCCTGAGCTCCCTTTTGGAGAAGCCGTCAGTTTGCTGCGTGTGACTTTGAATGTCACAAGGAACACTTCATGTCTGTTCTTGGCCTGGAGGATGGAAGTGAGAAAGTACCGCTTGGTCTTCCTACCACTCAAATGATCTGTGAACTCTCAACCTGCTGAATTTAGGAAGCTGTTTTTGTGGCAGCCCCTTACCGTGTGTTTGGTAGTCGGGGAACACGTGCTGTGCTTAAGCGTGTGTGTTTGTAGCAGGAATTCTTCCAGATATTGGCAGAGGTTCTATCTGTGCTCTTCCAACCTCGACATCTAATAAATCTTAATAACCCGCATGTGCGCTCAGTTTTCTTTGCACAAACATCGTGTAGTTCATTGTTCACGTGGGGGCATCGTTTACCAGCAGTGACATGTTTACATGTCCATTGTGTGAAGGGCCGTGTCTTTGTATGCCTTGTGTCTAGTGCAGTATCTGGCTCACATGAACCTCTCAGAACGTGTTTGCCGCTGAGTCGATGGGATTCGTCCCGAGTTCCCATTCTTCTTGGGATTCACCTGTCCTTTTACTTTAACGCTTTCCCCAATTCTAACTCAGTATTATATTCATAGTATTGACATTATACTGTTATATTCATCTGTCAGGCTCATTTTTAGCCCACTGACTGTATTAATTTCACAGTGCCTAGGTAGTAAAGTCTAGGGACAAACTGACAGCTTCCATTTCTTCCATCCCTTTCTTGAGGTGTGATGGCTTTCAGGTAGCCTCCGGGCACCTGGTAGACACTCAGTGCACAAGTTATTCTTCTGTTTCATACCTGTGGTTACCGGGGAGCCAGAGAACCAGAAGCAGGAGAGAAGTAAATACTGTTGCCAACTGCATGGCCCCCCCTGCTGTTCCTCTAAACTCAGAATCTCCCATGTTACAGGGTCAGGGTGCTGGAGGAGGGGTGTTCTGGGACCCCTCTGTGCAGCCTCTGCGCATATTTAATCACTTAGCACTGCTCTCTTTTTCATCTCTGGGGCTACTCTGTGAAAACCCACGAGGGTTTTTTTTTTTTTTTGGCGGTACGCGGGCCTCTCACTGTTGTGGCCTCTCCCGTTGCGGAGCACAGGCTCCGGAC
>NC_041229.1:11407529-11429288 GCF_002837175.3 Physeter macrocephalus | reverse complement strand
CCGGACGCGCAGGCTCAGCGGCCATGGCTCACGGGCCCAGCCGCTCCGCGGCATGTGGGATCTTCCCGGACCGGGACACGAACCCGTGTCCCCTGCATCGGCAGGCGGACTCTCAACCACTGCGCCACCAGGGAAGCCCTTTTTTTTTTTTTTTTTTAAATCGTCTGGAATGCTCTAAGGACAGAACTCCCCAGCAGAGGGATGAGAATTAGATTACCTTTTGGGGACATTTCAACAGATGGCAAAACAAATTCTCAATCCCTTCTCCTCAGACAATCACATTTTCTCAGCCTCTGGATGTAATTTGTTAAACACTCAACCCGGCTGTGGTGAGGAGCTTATCATGGTTTCTGTCTGCGCGTCTCCCCCTCCAGGGAATTGTTGTGGCCTCAGAAGAGAGGCCACCGGCTTGGGGACAGACACAGAGGTGGCCTGCTTCTCCTTTGTGTGTTGTCTTCACACCTGTAATTTCATGGTATCAGGGACCCGTTGGCAACCACATTCAGGAAGCAGGGGACGCGTTTGCAAGTGGAGGCGGAGGGAGCCGCCTTTCTGCTACTTTTCTCACCGGCCTTTTCTTCTTTCCCACCTCCATCTTCCAGGTGTACGTGTCTTACGACTACGGAAGATCATTCAGGAGAATCTCAGAGAAGTTGAACTTTGGCGAGGGGAACAGCAGCGAAGCTGTGATCGCCCAGTTCTACCACAGTCCTGCGGACAACAAGCGTGTAAGGACGTCACGTGTCGTGACTGCGTGGGGCTGTCTTTTGGGACCATGGCTGCGCTAAGGAGGGCTGGGAGATGCGGCGCTTGGGCGTCTTTGCAGCGTGACAGGCAGCCGGGGACTGTTTTTCTGCTTACCTGGGAGTCGGTGACAGAATGTCATTCTCAGGGCCGAACTGTGCATAATCAGGCAGGCCAGGTCCTGGCCGGGCAGGCTTTCTAGACAAACGAGGGCAGGTTAAAGCCCAAAGAATCTGCCAACTGCCAAATAAGTTGCCTGATTCATAGGTGGCAAAAATGTTACCCAGGGCCACTGGGGCTTGCACTGGGGTCTAATCTAGGTCTCCCAGGGCAGCTGCTGAAGTCTTGGTTTCATGGGTGTCACCGGTGTGTGTGCACACGTGTGTACCTGTGTGTGCATGTATACCCCCCCTTCCCTCCAGCCTATAGTGGTCTAGAAGGGAAAACCAGGGCAGCTGATACTGTTGTAGCTCCTGATTTGTTTTCCCAGCTGTCTGCCCTGGGGCTTTGTTTCTGCAGTAGAACCCGGGCAGTTTGATATGGAGGAAGCCTAGACTTGAGATGGCCCTGGGCCCCAGGGAGGAAGAGGGGGGTGCAGGAATCAGGCAGCCTGCAAGGCTTTCCTGTTGGTTAGGTACCGTTAGCTTGGAGAGTTGTATTTGGTTGCCTTCTTGCCCACTCTAGTGATCCCTAGCTCATTTCCAGGATAGGATGGCTGCGTCTAAGGATGCTCGAAAACTAGCTCCTTAGAAGCAAAAGCGAAGGTACGGGGTAGCTGCTGCTTTTTGCTCATCCAGAAAGGAAGGAGAGAGCGAAATCCACAGGGTCCTCTGACCAGGTCCCCCTCCCCCGCGCCCCCACAGTGCTAGCTTCTCAGGTTGCCTGTGGTCTGTTAGCAGGGGCTGTATTCAAAATATTTAGCCACTGGAATGGCCCTGACCAATCAGAACAGACCCAATCTGGAGGGAGCTGGGTTTTGAAGGCCACCCTCCTGAGGCAGGCATTAACCTTTCAGTTGCTGGATTGTGGGCTGGGCCTGGGGAGGGGACCAGGCCAATGGAGCTTTAGGAGGGGCCGCTCGTGGGTTTAAACTGGCCATTTACTAACAGAAGCAATTGTTTTTTTAACAACTAGAATAGGTGCTACTGGTACCTACTAGTTAATATCAGCCCTGTCCGATGGTCTCAAAGCGGAGGGGCAGTTAGGACAAACTCCCCTCTAACCTAACTCCAAGGTGACCGAGCAGTTCTTCCCTCTGTGAAGAAAAGCACAGAAAGGGGCTGGAATCGGTTCTGTAGTCTGGACAGCAGGCCCGCCGCGCCCTCCCCACCACTGCACTGGCAGGCTTGGTACTGGGGACTCCCAGTCCCTCGAGTGACTGGGGAGCCCTGCCCCAGGGTGCAGCTTGCTGGCTGTGTTACATCTCCTGTGGATCGATCTGCCTCTCAAGAATCGAACAACGCTTGGGTTAGTCTCTACGTCAGTTTGTACCTATCCATTATTATTATTATTAGTAGTAGTAGTACTATTACACATTGTCCCGAAGTTAACTCTTGCTGAAGTTGTGGCCTTGAAGCTGCTGTTGTCCCTTTCAGCCCCATCTCGTCCCCTCCGCACCTCTGACTGCAGGGCACAGATGTCTGTAAGCAGGCTCCGTCTCCCTTCCTGCTTGTCGCGGGTTGCGGTGAGCAGCTGCTAAACCCGCCCGTCGGAAGAGTCAGAAGACAGGAAAGATGAAATTAGGGGCTTACGGCTGGGGGTGGTTTAGTGCAGGGAGAGGATCTGGGGCTTTTGGAGCAGATAAAGGAGCAGGGCAGGGGCTAGGGCAAGAAGCAAGGAGAACCAGGGAATGGTTGCAATAAAGGAGCTCTAGGTGCTGCAGGTGAGGTGGGAGCCACGGGCCTGCGGCCTCAGTACTGTCACCTCGAAGAGGAGGGCTGCTTCGATTTCTCAGGGCTGAGTTGGGGACGATTTGGAGTTGGGGGGAGGATGCGTAGGGCTGCCTTCTTGGAGAGCTTGGTGGCTGTTGGGCCTGGGGTCTGGAGCAGGCTGAGTGAGGTTAGGGATGCTGCCTTCCCTGTTGGGTTTGTAATTCCCCAGAGGAGGCTGTTTGTTACCCCTCCTCAGACGTCTCAGGAAGGAAGTGACTCTTACCGTGCTGATGACTTTGGTTACTTTTGCCTTTGTCCCTTGGAAGGCAGATTGCCCCACTCGACCTATCACTTCCTGATAAACATCCCCCGTGGCTGAGTGCTTTGCCCTCTACACCAAGGTGCTGGGCCCGGGCAAATCACCTGCGCACAGACGTTGGCGTGGCTGCCACAGAGGGCGATTGGAAATGGTGGAAATGACTGTTCGCAGCTGCTCGGAAGGGCTAAGATGTCATGAAAGGGCCACGTGGAGGTCTGGCGGGGCATGGCCTGCAGGAGGGGAAAGAAGGCGCTGCTTAGGTAGATGGAGCGGCTGTGGAGTCATGTGAGAGTTTGGGTCTATTTTCGAATCAGCCCGCCGTCCCACTTCCTTCTTTGCGGTCCCCTGTGTGCCACCGCCCGGAGCAGCGTGCGGCTCTAGCCACCTGACAGTTCCACCAGCCTCGCGGTGCAGCCGAGGTCAGTCAGCAGTGTCCAGACATGTCTGGGCTCTTTGAAGGTCACTGGATGTGTGGTCAGGTTTCCCAGCCTCCACAGATGCGAGAGCTGGTCCTGCCTTTTTCCAGGCAGAGGTTGGTCCCAGGTGAGATGGTGAAACGCTCTCTCTTCTTCCCTCGGTTCCCGCCTCCTGGAGGGGAGTCCGTTCACTCCTTCGTCCGACCGTCCTCCTCTCACGGTACTCTTGGCTTCTTCACTCGAAACTGGAGAGAGTCACTTAGGCTAACATGGGGATGAATTCTGTAGCAACTTTTGTTATCTCTCCGGAGGTCTTTGTGTTTTAGGAGGGAACGTAGCATTAAGCTAAAGGAAAAGATGAAGCACGTCTGGAATATTAAGTGATTGCAG
Source organism: Physeter macrocephalus (assembly GCF_002837175.3). NCBI lineage: Eukaryota > Metazoa > Chordata > Mammalia > Artiodactyla > Physeteridae > Physeter > Physeter macrocephalus. The sequence goes on along the minus strand of NC_041229.1, from coordinate 11,425,548 downwards.
ACATGCTTGGAAAGGTGGGGGGTGGTGGTGAGGATGCTCCTGAAATTGCCCCAGTTAGGAAGCGTCTAGTAGGTCAGCCGTGCTGGCCAGTCTGCAGGGTCGCCTCGAGCAGACTTGACAGCCAGGAATCCCGGGACTAAAAGCGGAGTAGGACGTCCCATGCCTTCCTACTCTGGGCACGTTTGAGGAGGTTACTTAGCAGCAGGAAGCACGTGCCTACGGGTGGGATGGAAGCTGCAGGTCGTTAGAGTAACGCTGGATCAGAGAGGTGAAGGCCTCGTGGGGGCTCGGGACTAGGGCTGGAGCTTCACAGATGGGCAGATTTCTGTAGCTGGAGCAGAGCTGGTGGGAACCCTTGGGGATCAGGGAGGAGAAGGGCATGGGCAGAGGCTTCAGGGTGCCAAATGTGTTTTCTCTGCAGGCGGGGAGGGGAGTGTTTGCACTGAATGGCTTAATGATGTCAGTGGGGCCCCACCTGAAGAGGGAGGAGTTTTCCCTCTGCCTTGAGGACTGGAGGAAGCCATGGAAGAACCTTCGAGTTGGCGGGTTACTGTGAATACTGCCCCTTAGGGACCTGTGCCAGGTCTGCCGGCAGCATGCAGGATGGGCTGGAAGGGCAAGGTTAGAGATGGGCTGGAAGGGCAAGGTTAGAGAAGGGTAAGAAAGGGAGCCCGTGGGTTACTATAGGCATGAAGTTGCCCAGTCACTTTACCAAACCTAATATCCACCCTCTAAGGGTCTCACTCCCTGCTGGTCCTAGAAGCCAGGAGGATGAGTAAAACCCAGTGCCGACCCCAATTTCCTCATAGTCTCTAGTAGGATCACGGGCCACGCTAGTAGCACTGGGAAGAAAAAGGAAGGCACTGATTGTGAAAAACCTTTTAGAGGAAAACCTAGCAGGGTAGGTGGCCGACTGAAAGTAAGGGAAGGCAGTGGAGTAGAAACCAGACCCTAATGGTGAGTAATGGGGCTGGGGAAGGTGTCACGTGGATAGGGCTTGGGACGTGGGGAGGGAGAAGTGGGTTTTGGGGGGCAGGTGGCGAAGAATTCAGTTTTGGACAGAGAGCAGTATCTGGGCACATCCGGGTGGAGATGCTGACTGAGAAGGTAAAGAAGGTCATGAAAACTAGACTCTTGGGAAGACATCAGGGTGGGCATGGAGATTTGAGAGTCTTGGAATGCGTGCTCCTGGAGGGGCAGTGGTGGAAGCTTTTGGAAGGATGAGCCATAAACCACAGTAGCAGCCGAGGATGGAGGAGTCAAGGTCACCTGAGGGCAAGGAGCTGAAGAAGACAGAGGGGCTGGCAAGAGAGAATCAAAGACGGATGGTCGGGGTGGGGCGTGGAGCGTTGATGCGACGGTGTTGCGGAAGGCAAGAGCGTTTCCAGGGAAGCTTGGGGACTGGATTGAGAGAGGAGGCACTTCACTGAGCCCAGCAGTCCAGGCTAAGACCTATGGATTCAATTTGGGAACGGCTGCCTTTTTGTTGGAAGGAGAGAGGTAAGGTTTGATGAACCAGCCAGACGCTGGTACGAATGCTGCCTCTTCCTGGTCACCTTGGGCAGCCGACCTCTCTAAGCATCAGTTTCCTCATTAGTAAGAGAGGAGATGACAGTGTCATAGCCTGGAGTTGCTGCGGGGACGCTGTGAGTGAAAAGAGGCAAGGTGTGCAAACATTCAGCCCAGTGCCTGGTGCACACTCAGTGCCTCTTGAAAAATTGTAGCTATTGGACTTCCCTGGTGGTCCAGTAGTTAAGACTCCGCGCTTCCAGTGCAGGGGGCATGGGTTCAATCCCTGGTCGGGGAACTAAGACACACATGCTGCGCGGCACAGCCAAAAGGAAAAAAAAAAAAGAAAAAAAAAAAAACCATAGCTAGTGTCATGAACATCATACGTTCTGTGGCCGGACATGTGATTTCTAGGTCCTCAAATGTGAAACTGCAGGCAGCCATGGGATAGGTATTTCCGGAGAAAACTTTTCAAACTGAGAGAACGCTCCCTCCCCCAATAACCAAGACGGTTTCAGAGCAGGAAGATGGGCTGTGTTATTTCTAGGGGACACTCTTATGCCCCAAATTATGATGGTCCTCTCAGGGTCATAATTGTTTTTATCACTTTGCCTTTGGTTCCGCTAGTTTTTGCTTTCACACCATTTACTATCCTTTAGAGTTAGATTTAATTAGGCTTCTCCAGAGTTTGGAGTTTTACATTAGATGCTGTGGAGGAAACAGAGGAGAGGGAACACATAAAACACATGCCTGGGAAGTTTACAGACTGGATGTGGGGAGAGAGCGTGAAGGAGAAGGAACAGGAATGTAAGTAAGAAAGCAACGTGTAGACAAGTGCAGATTGTTTCTGCAGGCTGAGGCTGTTAGTGCTGAAAGGGTTCCGAGCTGAAGCTGGGTCTGGAGCAGGTGGAATCAATTAGGGAAAGCGTCCTTGGACTGATTCCTTTGCATCATTGATTTCTAGGGTGTCAGTGGCTGAGTTTTGGTGGCGCTGGGTCCCCCCATCTCTAGTTCTGGGTCACAATCGTCCTCTGAGCCACCCTGTGCTCCTGGGAGCAGGGGACGTCCTCCAGCTCTCTGTGTGCACGCAAGGCCTGCCACCTTCCAGGCTTCCCAGCCTTATTTCCTGCTGTTTCCCTCAAGCCCCAAGACTGTCATCAAACCCATACTGTATTTTTTTTTTCCTTCCTCTTTTGTTCCCAAACTCAGACTGCCCTCAACTTGGCGTGTTCCTTCCCTGTGCAGGTCTTGTCTACCCTTCAAGGCCCATATCTTCCATGGAGTAATATCCCATCTCCCAAACCGGAACTGATCTGTAGTCTGTGTTCTCATAGGACTCTGTCCATGGTTTCTCAGTTAGTCTCATTTCCCCTTGCATTGCAGTTGGCTGTAGACACGCCTTTCTCCCACATTAGACTGGAAGGTGCTTAAGAGGAAGGATCCTCTGCTTTCTCGGGGACACCCTCGGCATCTGGTCCAGGGTGAATATTCGGTGCACATTTGTCCAGTTGAATTGCTTTGATCCTTTCCCCTTGAGAACTCTTCAGGCCGGCAGTCACTCTCCAGCCTGACTTGTTCAGAGTCACTCACCCGTGGGGAAGCAGAATAAGGTGAGGCCCCTGCTTGCCCGCTGTGCCCCAGAGTGAGTCTGCCTGCCCCAGTGGCAACTGGGTCCTCAGAGCTGCCCTGTCACCTGGCACAGGGGCAAGAAGGGTAAGCTAAGCTTCCTGGGGGGGTGTGATGTCAGGGGTCTTCCTGGAGACGTGTGTCAGAGGATGCAAGGGTAGTGAGCAGGCCCACCCATGTGCAGCCAGTCTGGAGAGCAGGCCTTCTCTGCCCAGCTTCCTATAGCCACCCTTTGATTGTGACCGGGTGACTCCCCAGGGAGTGAGAAAGGCCAAGTCAGTTGAAAGAAAAAATAGAAAGGCTTGACTTGCTTCGTTACCTGGGTAAACAAGAGCACCACCTGGCTTCAGCGCAGCCCGTCTGCACCCTCCCTTCGCCGAGCCTCATGTGGTGTGCACCGGAGTCTCTTCGTTGCCAGGAGATGGCAAGAAAACCACGTGCGAGGGTGCCGGCCCCTGGCCTCTGCATGCGTGGGCACTCAAACTGTTGGCGAAGGGGTGTTTGGGGTGCGGCCAGGCTCCGCTCTGAGCTCTCCTCCTTTCCCTGCAGTACATCTTTGCAGATGCTTATGCCCAGTACCTCTGGACCACGTTTGACTTCTGCAACACCATCCAAGGCTTCTCCATCCCATTCCGGGCAGCTGACCTCCTCCTGCACAGCAAGACCTCTAACCTTCTCCTGGGCTTTGACAGGTCTCACCCCAACAAGCAGGTAAGAGAGCTTCTGGAACACGGTCAGCTGGGGCTGCTTGAGGTTTCTGTTCTGCCCCAGTGGATCGCCTGTCCTTCGAGTGACCTCCCCCGGCCCCTCCCTCCTCCTCTTTCAGGCTGAGCCTTTGTAGCTACTGTTTCACTTCCCACGGCTACGGAAAACTATATCCCCCTGGCACCCTGGGTCTGCATCGCAGCCAGGGAGCAACACCCAGCCCCGGCAGGCCCTGTTAGTTACGCATCAGGCCCTTCTTGCTACAGGGACACCTCTGTTAGTCCTGGGGGTAAATCGGGTCTCTGGAATTAAATCAAAGAGAGCCAGGTAGGGAAGGCTGGCATCTGAGCTGTGCGGGGACCTCTTGTCGAATTTTTGTTCTACCTTTCCCATCCTCCACCTTAAACATACTGCCCTTGCCTACCATTTATTTGAAGTTACCCTTCACTTAAATATTCTTGCTCTCTGCGTGTGCGTGTGTGTGCGCGTGCGCCCGCACGTGTGTGTGTGTGTGTGTGTGTGTGTGAATATAATATAAATGTGTGCATTTTCTTCCTTTAACCCGGATTTGAAGGAAAGGTGAGAGATGGGGAGAGAGCCCAGGTAAGTTTCTATCTCAAGGTTAAAACTTGCCAAGTCAAGAGTATTGGTCTGGCATAATCCTGTGAAACCTGTTGGCCCTGTAGGATTGGGTTCATGATGAGTTTCAAATGGCTTTGCTCAGAGGAACCTTGGAACGATTCTTTTTCTTTGCAGGTTGTTTAACCAAACCATGACCTGTTTATCTTCACTTGCCTTAGGGAGTAACCTAAGTATGGGCTGTTTACCAGTGTAGGTGGATTATTGTTGTTTTTAGTCTCCTGCTTCTTACTCCCTGGTCCCTAGGGCCACAGGAACCCTCAGGTTTTGTCTTTGGAAGTTGAGGGGCAAAGATCAGCAAGTCAGTTACTCATGGCCACACCCTGTGTATTCAGGGGATTCCCTAAGTCCTCTCCATTCAGCTTTCATCGCTGTGTCCCATTATGGGTTTTCAAGGACACTGTTTCCCAGGAGAGAAGTACTGAGTGTAATCCTTTTGTTTTCACCACCACTTGAGGGTCAGTCTTGAGTAAAATATAATTTCTGATAATCCATAAAAGGAAGACAAGTCACAGTCATTTTTCCTTCCTTCCAGTACTGAGCTACTGAGACCTTAGTAACTGTATGGAGAAGAATGCAAAGGTGAACTGTCCTGCCCTTCCTGCCCTTGTTGGCACGTGGGGTAACCGAGTTGGGTAAAGTGATCTCCCCACCCGTCTTCGCAGGTGACGTGTTGTTGAGGATGGGGTTTCCATGGGTGTGTGCTGGTGATGCCGTTCAGGGATCTTACGTCACGCCTCTTGCATCGTGACCACTTGTCGCTTTGGTCTTTGCAGCTGTGGATATCAGATGATTTTGGCCAGACCTGGATCATGATTCAGGAGCATGTGAAGTCCGTTTCTTGGTAAGTCGTGCCATCCGAGAAATTTGAGTGACGTAATCCCCTTGCTTCAGTTCTGGCTCCTTCATGCAGGGCAAATCTGTCCTCCCCTGAAACGTGGAGCGTCTGGTTCAGGAAAGACACATTCCAGACCCAGGAATGGGAGCTGCAGGTATAACAGACTCCCCAGGGGGTTGGGGGGGGTGAGGAAGCAAGGTAACTTGTGAGAGGAGTGACAGAGCTTTTGCATTTTTCAATCCGTCAGGGAATCCAGGGGAATCCTGAAGCTCTTGCCTGTATTAGAATTTCTAAAAGACCTTCATTTTTAGAGCATCATATCAGAAGTGGGGATTTTTCTCTAAAATTCGTTCATTTGTTCATGCATAACATATTTTTTTTGAATGTCTGCTGAATATAAAACAGATGCTTTAGGGTGTAAGAAGTTGAATAACTGATGGATATAGTTATTAAGGAGATTGCAGTTTAGGAGAGAAGCAAAGACATTTTGTGCGTGTAACATACATCAGGAAAGAAGCATGAAGTCCCACGGACATAGCATAAGAAGCCAGAGGAGGGCCGTGCTCCTTCCAGATGGGTCATAGGCAGCTCCACGGAGGAGGTTACTGTTGATCCAGGACGTGCACACCAGGTAGGGTGTGGCTGTTTGGAGGTGTGCAGGATGGGAATTCCAGGTGGGAACAGAATGGCCCAAGGCAGAGACCGGGCATTGTGGTGCTTGGGTGGAGAACCCTGAGTCTTATCCTTGGACAGTGTATTGGGTGAAATTTGGAAAGGGGTGTTGGTATCAGAGTCTGCAGTGCTTGATAAAGGAATTTGGACTGAATTCTGAAAGCAATGGGGAGCCATTGTAGGTTTTTGAGAAGGAAAGTGAAATCAACAGGGCTAACCTTTAAGAGGTTGTTTCTGGTCTTAGTCGCTTCTGGTCTTTTACTGTTATTGGGATGATGTATATAATCTTGAATTTGTACATATGCAGACGAATGTGTAGAGCAGACTCCCAGGAGTGGACTTGGTGGGTCAGTGGGAAAAAGTCAAACCATTCACACCTACCAAACTTGATACCGCTTGATCTTCACCGCCCTGGATCAGCTCTACCCATACGTAATCTTCCCCATTTCAGTTTCTAGTTGCTCAGGTGAAAAACTCTGAGTCATGACTGATTCCGTGTTTGTTTCATCCTTCCCGTTCAGTCCATCAGGAAATCCCTTTGGCTCTACCTTCAGTGTATACCCGGGATCCGCTACTCAGCTACTGCTTTACTCCAAGTCACTGCTGTCACTCATTAATCATCCAGCTGGTCTTTCTAGTTCTACTCTTGTCCTTCTACAGCTGATTCTCAGCATGGCCATATTGACCCTGTTAAAAACAGGTCAGATCATGTTGTTCTTCTGCTTTGAACCCTTTCATGTGCATCATTATTTTTCTCAGATTAAATGCCAACTACATTCCTACCACAGGGCCTTTGCACCTGCTATTTTCCCCGTCTAGAATGCTTTTACTAAAGATATGTTCGTGGCTTGCTCCTTTACCTCATTCAAGTCTGCTCAAATAACATCTTCCAGATGGGGCCTATCCCAAGGATCCCATTAAAATTGCAATTACTCCTGTCATTCCCAATCTGCTGTAGCCTGATCTGTTCTTTTCTTGCACAGCACTCATCACATCCTAATATACTCTTATTATGCTTATTATTTGTCTTTCTTCAATAGAAGAAAACTGCACGAGGGCATGGACTTTTTTCAGTTTTGCACTGATACATCCCCAGTGACTAAAGCATTGAAATTGTAACTTTGCCAAATTTTCTATAGAAAGTGTCAAATTTTGCACTCATTCTCAACAACATAGAATTATGCCTTTTTCCACAGCCAATGTGTTAGTATCTCAGTATAGTTGTATTTTAAAATTTTGTTTTATTTATTTATTTACTTACATGCTTGCGCCGGGTCTTTGTTGAGGCTCGCGGGCTCCTTAGTTGTGGCACGTGGGCTCCTTAGTTGTGGCACGCAAACTCTTAGTTGTGGCATGTATGTGGGCTCTAGTTCCCTGACCAGGGGTCGAACCTGGGCCCCCTGCATTGGGAGCAACCACTGTGCCACCAGGTAAGTCCCTTGGTATAGTTTTGATTTGCATTTTTCTTATTATGAATGAGTTTGAACATCTTTTAACCTAAGGGTCATTTTTACTTCTTTTCTGGGGACATGTCTCTTCATGACCTTTGCCCTTTTTCCATTAGATTATTCATCTCTTTATTAATGATTTCCAGGAGCTCTTTATATATTTGAGTTTGGTCCTTTGTGATATGAAAGAGCTTGTATGTGTATGTTCCATTTATATTTATATTTTCCAGTTTGTCATTGGTTTTTTGACTTTTACATGTAGTTTTAGTCCTCATTAAATGTAGTGGCTCCACAAGATGTAGATCCTGTCTGTACGTCTCTTAGCCGTCTGTTTGAAGAGGAATGTCTTTGAGTTCGTATTGCTTCCTTAGTAATTAAGGACAGTAAAGGATGGAGCAGAGAGGGGCCTTACAGCTGAGTGTCTTCAGGCTCCAGTGGACTTCCTTTTTGTAGAGGGCAGCTCTTTCTGACTCTCATTATTTTCCTTGGGCAGAGGTTGTAGAGTCTTAGAGAGATTATAACCACATTCTCATCCGAGTACAACCTCTACCCAGGAAATACCATTAGAACTTTTTTTTTTTTTTGCTTTTTTTGAACTTTCAAGGGACAAATTGCTCTTTTTTCTGTTTAGAGAATCATATATTAAGAGGGCAAACCAGCAGGATTACTAAATAAAGAAGCTTCACGTTTGGGAATTTTTTGTGTTGTACCTTCTGCCTCTGTGCAGACATGCAGATAGGTATCCTAGGGGAAAGGGCTGGCCTGTCTTATTGTAGGTAATTACATGTCTGGTGTCAGGGAATTTCAGGCTATTTGGTGGATTTCTCCTAGGATTCCCCATAATACGTGAGAGTGTAATCTAACCTGTCAGAGAATAAAGGCACACTTTGTTCAACGATGCTTGGCAGCCTAGGAGCAGCAGGGGTGAGGACAACCAGTGATTTATGTTATCCAGAGCTGGAGACTGGCAAGACAGGACAGAGGATGAGCCATGGGGGCGGGTTTCAAGGATGCCCTGTGGAGCACCCCCTGAAAGGCTGTAAGTGAGGTGGGCGAGGCCAAGTGAGGACCAATGACTGTGCTCAGAGACAGAGCAAGGCTTGGAACTTCCAAATGAGGGTAAAGAGAACAGGAAGTCAGTGTCAATGAGCATGGAAAGTGGGAAGCTAGCGATTGCCAAGTACAGGAATCTGTTGGGGGAACAGCTCTCAGAAATGAGAGGTTCAGATGTGGATTACGGAAGAGAATTGGGATGAAAGTCACAGCTCTTTCTGTTGCTAGCTGTTGGCTGCTGCTTTTGGTTACGAAGGAATAGTAGAGGTGAGCTCCACCTCAGTATCTGGGTAAAGGTCCCTTCCTCTCTGCCTTTTAAAAAATATCCAGCGTGTTTTAATTTGCATATCCTCTAGGGTAGAGGAAATCCTTTCATCAGTACTTCTAATTGTGGAAAAGGAGAGAACACATCCTCCCCACCCCTCCCCTGCTCTGCACATAGAGCATCTCACGGTGAACATTAGTTTCTCGCATTGGAACTGACTGGTTTCTCCAGTGTCCGACCAAGACTCCAGATTGTAGGGCCAAAGTCAAGTCTTCCCCCTTTGCAAAAAGAGGCTCTTTTGTTTTTCTCTTTCTTATATCCCTTCTTTTCTTCTTCCTCCCTCCCTTCCTCCTTTCTTTTCTTTTCCTTCCCATCCCTTCTGTCTTGGAACTTGCTCTTGACGATCCATCTTGGAAGGAATTTCCTGTCATTGCCTTCACTATCCCAAGAGCCATCGTGTCTATAGAACCGTACAAAGATGGTTTGTATGAATGAATCATTAATGAGTCCTTCTCCTTGGGTCATCTCTGCATCCTCACTGTGAAGCTCTCCTCCAGATTTTTCCAACTGTTTTTCCCCCTTGCTAAATGGTCCGCCTGGCCTTGGTGTTCTTGTGCATGTTAGGAAACCTCAGGGCGGTTAGTTGTCCTCCCAGGCTGCTCTTAGGGCCCTTCTTTGGGGACACACCAGTGCAGAGATTCTTCTCTGAGGTAGTTTGATCTAATCACTCTGCAGTTTTCAGTTTGGAAGAGCTTCTGTAATATGTCCATGGATCCATGCAGCAAAGATCAATGCAGCAAGGAACTCTATAGGATAAAAAGAAATGTAGGACATGGCCTTTGATGGTATCTGTACTCTGTCTAGGAAGCTCAGACGGACACATTATGGTGAACGGTATAATATAGTGGGTAAGAAGCTCCATTGTATAAAGTGAGAAGACTGATTCCAAAATCCACTTAAGGCAGTTCTCTCCCTTTTCTTGAACTCATAAAAAAGGCTTGGAATTGAGACGCATTGCTAGTGATGGGAGAAGGGCATGGGGGAAGGCTTCCTGGAAGAGGGGGACTTGCGCTTGATCTCAGAAGACGAGTAGGATTTAGATGTGCAGATCAGAGTATATGCAGAGGGCATCCAGGCAGAGGGGCATAGTGTGGACAGAAGCACAGAGGGAGAGTTGAGCCCTGCGTTTCTGAAGGACGTCAAGGGGATCAGTACACTTGCCTTTCACCTTTCCTTCTTTTCCCTCTCCTCTAGCCCCGCCGGAGCTTGCCTGGATCGAAACCCAGGCTGCATTGTAAACAACAGTACCAGCAGAAAATACTTGACAAGTGGCAATTCCTTTCCCTCTCTACTGAGCCAAGGAGCCACCAAAGGGATGTGTCTGCGGCACAGAGAGAGAGCATCACTTGTAGCTGCTGCCATGGTGACCCTGAGTTCTCATTGATGGTCTGCATGGCAGGACCTCCACGCCTCCAACGACTCAATGTGGAGATGATGACAACCACTTTTTTTTTTTTCTTCCAGGGGAATCGATCCCTACGACAAGCCAAACACCATCTACGTTGAACGGCACGAACCCTCTGGCTACTCCACAGTTTTCCGAAGTACAGACTTCTTCCAGTCCCGGGAGAACCTGGAGGTGATCCTGGAGGAAGTGAGGGACTTCCAGCTGCGGGACAAGTACATGTTTGCCACAAAGGTGGTGGTAAGTTCAGGGAGTAAACTGCTTTTGCATGTCCTTTCTGAGGGTGGGCGTTCTGTGATCAGGCACGGAGAGTCCATGCAAGCAGGGACAGGATGCACGTGCCTGGGGGAGCTTGACTGCAGGTGCTGGATGTAGCTGGACATTCCCAAGCGTCCTGGAAGGTTCCGGGAGGTCAAGGAGCTTAGAAAAGCTTAGACAACCACTCAGAGTGTCTCTGGATGCTAGGAATTTGGTCCTTTCCTGGTCCAAGCATCCTTGACCAACACACATTTCTTTGAAATTCCAGTGAAAAGAACACAGAAAGGAGGGACGGGGCTAAGTGGCTTTTTTCTTTAATCCCACTAGCTGATTTCCCTGCAGCTCAGGCTGATTTCTTTGGGAGGTTTGGACACATGTTCATTTACGTGGCTAATAGAATGTGTAGTCATTGGCTAGTGGGAGTTAATGCTCTAAGAAAAGCAGTACTTAATCTTCCAGCTGTCAGTAAGTAGCTTAAGTCTCAGGCTTTGGGAAAATCTTCTCCTTGATTTTATGTGTTGGAGCCACATGCTGAAATGGAGGGCTTGCTCATTTAAAACCACAGTTGATTATTTAACAGGACTTGCCTTGCAGCTGTATCAAGTTGCAACCATACTGCCCTTGTGTAAAGGAAAACACCAGGCCCGGCCAACAGTAGGCTGGGCTGCTTTTGCTGGGGAGTGTAAGCTTGCTTTCATAACACGACCATTGCCTCCTTGACCTCGGGTCTGACGGAGGTCTCTGGTGCCTGGGCGGTTGCTCTTTTCTGTCGTTGTTAACCTTAGGGACTAAAACCAGGTGTCATGTTTTCCTCCAGGTTCTCACTTATTTATATGTTGGTAGCTGGCCAGGCAGAAGCAGGTCAACCCCCTTGGTAGGATTCTAGGGTGGAGAGAGGACTTCCCCAAAAGGGAAAGCAGGGAGCGAGGTTGGAATCAGAAGAGAAGATGTGAGAGGCTAAAGGCCAGAGGGGTTCCCCATTACACACCTCGAAAAATGTTTTTTAAAACCACTAAACTATGACAAGTTTTCTTCTGTCAGGCTGTTTGCCTTGAGTCACTCCCTGGATCATTTGCTTCCTGCCTTGCCCGTCTCTTTCTCTTACACACGCGTGTGCACACAGAACAGCCCAAGGACACAAGCATCCTTGAGTTGCTTCAGGCAGGGATGTGCTGGGAGTGCAGAGGTGAGAGGTCAGGCCTGAGGACTCGTACCTTGTGACATCCAGTTGGGTGACCCCAAGTACCAGTTGTGTTTAAAACCTTGTCTCCAGTCCTCTGGTGCTCATAGGTCTTTTTTGTTTTAGTCTCTTGGGCCTGTGCTTTTTGTGATTTTAATTTCTCAATTTTAAGGCTCAGTGACTGATTCCCAGATTTCTTTTACTGACTGAGCTGGGAGGGTCTGAGGTGGAGAGCACTTGTGCATTCCCTTAGCCTATTATTTCTATATCTCACACCTGAGAGTAAGTTATATCCCATTTGGAGCTTTCTGTGCCTCTGTTCTGCCATCACAGCTCTGTCTGTTCTGTAGACATAGCTGATTTGCAGAGTGCCGGTGGTAATTTCTTTACTATTCCTGGCCAGTGGTAGGATCAGGGGCCGTGTCTGTTTGATCATCACTGATGCAGTACCCAGTATCTTGCACAATGCTTGATATATAGCAGATGTACAGTAGAGTTGAATGAATCTTTGCCTGCCTAATTTAGAAAGGTTAGGCTACTGGGGTTTTCTTTGGGGGGGGGATGGGATTGGGGGATATGAAATTATTAGTTCTTTCATTGTCAACTGTCAACTCTGTGTGTGGCTTATTGATTTATATGGTATTGGTGGCAAAATTGTAGTTGTGTTGGCCGCTTCCTTCAGCACATGGATGGACCACCAGATTCCACGGTCAGTGGTGTTAGCTAGAGGCTCCAGGTGAGATGAGCTAGGCCACCTCCTGCAAGTGTTGTCTTAGGGTCACCTGCAACAGCATCAGCAAGGGCCCTTGTTACAAATGCAGATGGCAGGGCCCAAATGCATTTTTTTTCCCTGAGCAACCCTAGGATGCCTAAGAGTCTCCAAAATTTGAGACATTCTTCCCTAAAGCCTTCTACATGCAGAAGCTTCCAATGATAGTTATATTATCAAGGGAACGTTTCTCAATGGATAGGTTGATGAGAGAAGAAACACAACTGGCAGTGGATAATAAAATGGGTATTTTTCTCCTTTAATACACTAGAGTCCTAAGCCATAAGGATAAACAACATTGGCCTTGGTTGGATAACCCTTCAGTAGGAGTACTGAGGCCTGCAAGTGTCACTTCTTATCTGGGGTGTGCCTAGCACTCTGGTTTCTGGTTTTAGGGAATTCTGAGTGACTTTAATGTTAAAAGGATTCAAATCAAATTAAGAAAGTCAAGAAACTAATTATAAAATGACAGAAAATTGGTTTTGGGCGATTAACTCTTGCTTTTTTCTGGCACCATGAATGATTCCCATTGTTTGCAAGTTAGTACTTTAGAACATGTCTGGGTAGCCATCTGGGTTCTGGACTGGAGCTGGTTTTCAAGTCTTCATAGCTCTCTGGGGCCCTCCTGGCCTGGCTCTTACTTCACATGTGCTTTGTATCGGATGCCCTTCAATTTTTTTTAACCCAAGTTTAATTTTTATTCCTTGGTTTTTGACATGAAATTCACGTACATAGTCCACATCATAGGGCCATTAATGCAACAGGGAGGCACCTCTGCAAAAGGGACCGACGTCAGTTTGTGAACTTGGTGAGACACAGCTGTGAGGTACTTCCTGGTGGATAACAGTAGTTGCCGAACAGTTGGAGGGAGGTGAGGGCTGGCTGCTACTCTCCAGCTGCACTCCCGGCCTCTCCTGAAAGCCAGGCTCAGACATTTCTGGCACAAACGTGCAGCAGTGAGCCAACACCTGATGCATGAGCTTGATGGAATCTCCTCTCTGTTCTTACAGATGATGCAGACACAGGGCTCTAGAGCAGGCTTGGCAAACCATGGTCCTTCACTTGTTTTTGTCAGTGAAGTTTTATTGAAACACAGCCATGCTCATTTGCTGTGTGTCACCTGTTGCTGCTTTCATGTTACAGTGGCAAAAATGAATCATTGCATAGAGGCAGGATGGCCCACAAAGTCTAAAGTATTTCTATATAGACCTTCACAGAAAAAGTTTGCCGACCGTTGTTTTAGAGGCAGGATTCTGTTCGCCTTTCAGTTGGCATCAGGCAGCTAGAATCCTCCAATGCAAGAGCTCGCTAAATCTGAGGCATAACCCCCAAGAGTTCAGGTGACAGGCCTCCCTAAATTGCTGTGCCCTTTTCATGCCAGGGTGTTATCTTTAGGATAATATGGCTAATTCAGACACCTTGCATTCTGCAGATTTCCCGAGAGAACTCATTTGGACTTTCACTATTCTGACCAACCAACCACTAATTTCACTATTGGCAACCAATTTCTAACCATCATTATGCTAATTTAAAGTCGCTAAGGCTGATAGAGATAATGGAAAAACTTAGTTATTGCCTCAGAACTATGGGCTTCTACACGGGAGGTTAGCTGGCCACGGTTGGGATGTGACTTTTAGGATAACTGACCAAAATCTGACTATTGACGAATTATTTTAATTATGACATCACTTAAATGTCTCCAAACATAGACCTAGGTATACGCACTCACTGCTTATAACTCATACAACAATAAAGCTCAAACGTTTTTACGGATTAAAAATAAAACTATAATACCAATATGTTTTAAATTAATTTTTTATAACACCAGTATTGAGATATAATTTGTACAGCATAAAAGTCACCCTTGTAAAGTACACAATCCAGTGGTTTATTTCACGAAGTCACGTAATGCTCACCATGATCTAAATCCAGAACATTGTGGTCACCCCCAAAGGAAACTTCATGCACGTTGGCAATACCTTCCACTCCCCTCTCCTTCCAGCCCCTTGCAACCAGGAATCTACTTTCTGCTGTATGGATTTGCCTATTCTGGACAGTTTATGTAAAGGGAATCATATGATTTGTGACCTTTCGTCACTGTTGTCTTTCGTAGTATCGTGTTTTCGAGTTTCATGCATGTTGGAGCAGGGGTCATCAGGATCAGCGTAGTTTTACGTTCGCTGCTTCTTTCTCCTGCCAGATCAAATCTCTGGTTGAACCCCTCTAGCGAATTTTTGTTTTGACTTATTGTACTTTTCAACTCAAGAATTTCTATTTGTTTCTTTTTTAAAAAAATAATTTCTGTTTCTTTATAGATATCCTCTATTTGGTGAGACAGTGTTCTCATACTTTCCTTTTTAATTCTTGAGACATGATTTCCTTTAGTTCTTTGAGTGTGTTTAGGATAGGGGATTTAAATTTCTTGGCCGATAAGTCTGATATCTGGCCTTCCTCAGGAACAGTTTCTATTGACTGTTGTGTGTGTGTGTGTCATGTGTATGGGTGATACGTTGCTGTTTGCTTGCCATTGTTTTGGTGGAAAACCAGACATTTTAAGTGATATAATGTGACAACTCATATCAGAGTAACCCATTCCCAGGGGGGGCGTTTTGTTGCCTTTTGTTGGTATTATTGTTGCCTTTGTTTTGTGAGTTTCCTGCATTCATTTTGTAAAGTCTGCGTCTCTTGTTGGATATGGCTAGTAAAGTACTGACCATTAGTGGTCAGCTAATGACCGAACAGGGATTTCCTTAAGTACTTTGAGCCATTCGTCTGGCAGCCTTTGCTGAGGGCCTCTGAGTGTGTGTTGGTGGCATGCCTTCTACAACTCTGCCTTAGCCTCTGCTTCTTGTTTGTGTAGAGACTCAAGGTTGTTAGCTGGATGTGAGAGATTAGGCCTTTTCGGTTCTTTCCTGAGCATAGCACAGCCCTTTTGTGTGTGACCTTGTAAATGTCTTGGAATATTTCAGAGCTTATCAAAGCCTCTTACGGACATCTTCCCCAGTTTTTCCTTTTATGCTTTTTAGTTCACCTTTTGCAGTTCCAAGCGATAAGGTTTCTCCAGCAGCTGTGGTGTTAAAACATTTGCCGCTTGTCACTGTTCCCCGTAAATGCCCTGGCTACAGATCTGTGTGTACAGCGAGCTGAGTCATGTTATATAAAGAGAAGACCTGAGAATGCAGCTTTCAAGCGAGTCACCAGGCAGATCAGATCTGACAGTCCTCTGGCTGTGGGGCATTTGGGAAGCTCCAGACCTGTTCTGTCCTCTCCAGTGGCTGCTGGGCTGCTGGTTTTCACAGCTGTTGTAGCTGTGAAGCTGTGGGTTTCCCAGGCTACCACAGAGCTGGAGAGAAAAGGGATGGGATTAGAGCAAGTTAAAACATCACCAAGTTAGCTGTTCTTGCCGGGCTTCAGTCGTTGTCTTAAATAAATGCTCCTTGAGTTTTTGCAAGCTTTTATTTCATTTTCAGGATTCTGAAAAAGTTGATTTTGAGAATTTTTGTCAGTGTTCTTGTTGTTTTCACGGATGAGTGGATTTTTAGAGTTCCTTACTTTGCCGTTTCAGAAGTGCTTTCGATTAATATTAACTTTGCAAATTTTTTATTGTGGACATTTTCACATCTACATAAAAGAATAGTTTGTACTGATATGACCTCCCCTTGTGCCTTCATTCAGTCTCAATAGTATCTACGTTTGCTAATCTCTTTTCAGCTGTCTACGCACTACTTATTTTTTTCCTGGACTGTTTTAAAGCAAATCCAGATATATCATTTTATCCATAAATTGGGTATAAACAACATGAATGTGGATGATATTTAGCTGAAACTTTGTTACTGCTTTGAAGGAGAAGGCGGCAGGGAATCTTACAGCCCAGGTGCTTCTGAACCAATGTCTTTGTCCAACCGCGTGCCTTGGGTCCCTCATTTCTCCCACCAATTTTCTCTGTGAAACTTCCAGTTGAATGTTCATTGTGACATCCTTTGACCTTCACTTGGCAAGAATATGTCATTTAGTTAGCTCCTTTCTGCTCTTTTCTCCTGCCCTCCCATTTCTTTTTGCTATTGACAGAATCTCAAGCATAAATGTACATTCACTCTCTGAAATTCAGATTATTCAGAATCTTATATTAATTTATTTTTTACTTATCAGAAATGAAAATACCAAATGAAAAAAAAATCTTATAAATTCTCAGACCCCATAATATTGGTGTAAATTAAAACATTTATATAATTCCAAGTCTTTGGTGAAGGTATGTGTGCTGGTAGATGTATTAATGGAATAGCCTTTCAGGAAGGCCATTTATACTATAGATCAAAAATGGAAAATTTGATCTGGGAGTTCTAAGAATGCATCCTACAAATATTCTTGTGTAGCTGTGAAAAAGGTGATACGTACAAATACGTTCATTGAAGAGTGCTTCTGGAAATAACCTAAATGGCCATTAATAGCTGTTAAATCAAAGATGTCTAAGATACACTGTTGATGGAAAAAGTTAAACTGTAGAACAGTACTCTGTTCATGAAAAAAGTTGAGATGCACAACCGTATTTCTATCATGATCTAATTCGTATGTGAAAAAGAAATTTGGATGTATCAATTTGGCACTGTGTTTGGCTAGCAGACTAGAAATAAAAGCAGCTTAGCCAAGACGGAGGTTTATTTTTCCCTCATCAGTGCTGCTGGAGGTAGGCAATCTAGGGCTGGCATGTTGGTGCCCTGGTGTTATTGGGGTCGCAGGCCTCTATCTTGCTGTTCTACCATCCAAACAAATGATTTCCATTCTCAAAGTTCCCTCATGGTCCACAGCACTTGTACTAGCCTTCGAGTCTATTGGAGTTAAGAAGCATTAAGGACAGACAGAAAGGTCAAAATAGGACCCCCTCCTATAGCTGATTCAGTCTCTTTAAGCAGTTTCCTTGAAACCCAACACAATAGTCTGTTTACGTCTCATTGACTGGTACTCAGTCGCATGACCACACAGAGTTGTACAAAAGGAAGAGAGCCTTAGTCTTTTACTCAGGTGGCCGTCAGGGTCCTTTTGCCAAGGATGAAAGGGATTAATGGATGCTGGGGTAAGTGTAGCAGTGTCTGTCACTCTCTGAATATGCCCATAGGTGACTGCACAGAACATTTCTGAAGGAATGGCCCAGGGCCTGTTCCCAGTGAGCACTCAGGAGCAGAGTGGAAACAGATCTTCTGCATTTTACCTTATACCTGTCTGTATTGTAAGATGTTTTTCATGAGTATGTTTTACTTTTATAATAATGGTAAAGGAAAACCCAACGTCAACAAAAACCCATAGTTTTTTAAGAAATACATCTTATAGGGGCTTCCCTGGTGGCGCAGTGTTTGAGAATCTGCCTGACAATGCAGGGGACACGGGTTCGATCGCTGGTCCGGGAAGATCCCACATGCCACGGAGCAGCAAAGCCCGTGCGCCACAACTACCGAGCCTGTGCTCTAGAGCCTGCGAGCCACAACTTCTGAGCCTGCGTGCCACAACTACTGAAGCCCTCAGGCCTAGAGCCTGTGCTCCGCAACAAGAGAAGCCACTGCAGTGAGAAGCCCGCACACTGCAATGAAGAGTAGCCCC
>NC_041229.1:11405588-11407261 GCF_002837175.3 Physeter macrocephalus | reverse complement strand
AAAAAAAAAAAAAAAAAAAAAGAAATACATCTTATAATCAATAACGTGCCATAGTTTCATTGTTAATACTTTTCTTGGTGGTAGTAAAATATCACAATAACTTGTCTACAAATGCTTTAGAAATGAACCTGATTCTCCAGATTTAGGAATAATTCTCTTGCAAGGAAGTGGGATGGATGTGTTTAGAGGTTTTTCATGACCTTAGTTTTCTGTGATTTTTGCATTTATGCCTTGCAATCCATTCTCAATTCTCAAGCCTCCCAGCAGCAATCATTAAGAACATTTAACTAATGATGGGCCTGCATGTCACTGAGAAAAGTGGCTCCTTTCTCAGGTATAACTGCAGTAGGAAGTAGTGACAAAACATAAAGCCTAAAAAATGTGTGTTTCACCGATATCTGTGTGTTTATATATATTCGTAAGGATTTGTATAGGGTGACTTAAATCATCTGACCTTTATACATAGTTATAAAACTTTATTGACTTAAGGAGGGCTTTTAGGATTTATGCATAGCAGTTTTACTGGGAACTCTTCTCATTCAGGTGATACATTTTGCATTTTTAATCAATCTATCATTTCTATAGCCCCATACTGAGGACAAGCTATTATGTGGTTTTCAGGGTGCCATTTTGAAAAGGCAGTCTTCTATACTTCTCTGCCTGGCTTCTTTAAAACAGACTAACCAGTGTTCAGTGGTGGCTTGAAAAAAAAATGTGTGTGTGTGTGTCTGTACACATTCTGCTGCTCAAATGAATAGAAAATAACTTCATGTTCATCAGCTTGCTCTTCACAGTATTTATCGCACATGCATGAGCGTATGTATTAGTAGTTGTTATAGTACAGTTAAGAGAAATTGGCATCTTCCATACTCTATAGGAATTTAAAATCTATAATAAACAATAGCAACATAGCCAAGGATAAGTGGAGTCTTCTGGCTGGGGATCCCGACATTCTAATCAGTTGGGTGATAGTCATGCTTGCGAGGATGTCCACATGAGGATGGGCCTCCCTGTCTGTTTTCGTAGATGTGCAACATTTGCCTTCAGTTCCCGGTCACAGACTTGTAGAGCTGGAAAAAGCTACATAGATCCTTTACAGTGTTTCTTATCCTTTTTTGAATCACTGACCCTTTTGAGAACCTGGTGAGACGTTCTCCCTAGCAAAACGAGTGAGTACATCGACACAGAAACTTTGCATATATATTTCTGGGATTCCTGGACCACTTAAACCCATACCCAAAGTCCTGATTCAAATCAGCTTCTCATTTTATAGATGAATAAACTAGAACCTAGAGAAATTTAGAGCTAGCTCCAAATCTAGTGCTTTTATGTACATTTTCAAGCTTCCAGCCGTGGTTTAATATCTCTAAAATGCAACATGATGTGGTCAGCATCTTGTTCAGTACTCTGTATGCTGCCAAAGAAAGCGTATTCTAGCAAAAGACCTTAATCATTGAGAAGTCTTAAAAGGTTAAAAATAGAATCAATGAAAATCCCTTCAACTCTTGGTACAAATTAAAGCCCTGTGACTCGAGGATCTTAGCGATCTGCAAATAAGAGTAGAAGGAGGAAGAGGGTATTTTTTTTTTTTTTTTTTGCGGTACGCGGGCCTCTCACCGTTGTGACCTCTCCCGTTGCGGAGCACAGGCTCCGGACGCGCAGGCTCAGCGGCC
>NC_041229.1:11391634-11405523 GCF_002837175.3 Physeter macrocephalus | reverse complement strand
CACGTGGGATCTTCCCGGACCGGGGCACGAACCCGCGTCCCCTGCATCGGCAGGCGGACTCTCAACCGCTGCGCCACCAGGGAAGCCCCGAAGAGGGTATGTTTTTATGCGTATCAGGTGTGTGGCTGACCTCACCCCGTGGTGGTTTGGGGGCTGTAGGCTCCTCCGCCCCGCCTGTCTCTCCATCACACAATTCTCTCCCTTTTCGCTGTCTGCTTAAGCTTTGGCAGCCACCGCCCTCCCTCCCCAAGCTCAAGTTCTCCCATCATACCGTTGTCCTTCCTCTTCACGTGGTATCTGGAGTATCTAATATTTATTGCAGACCAGGTGTCTAGGATATAGTGGTACAGCCCAAGCTGCCCAGTGACAGCAAATGTTGCAAAAATGTACATTTGCAGTCACACTCTCTATTTTGTGTTTTTAGTTGAATCAGAGGGGTCTGACTTTTCTGCTTCCTTTTTCGCTCATTTTGAGTGGCGATAATATAGTACAGTTGATTTTTTTTTTTTCCTCTTCCTTGGCAGCATCTCTTCGGCAGTCTGCAGCCATCCTCTGTCCAGCTCTGGGTCTCCTTTGGCCGCAAGCCCATGCGAGCAGCCCAGTTTGTCACCAGATATCCTGTTAATGTGAGTGGGGTCCACACCGGGGTGGGAAGGAGTGCCGTTGTCCTCATGCAGAGGTTCGAGGGAGGGTAAAGGGGAGGTGGATACCTGATGGAGGCTCCATGAAGTCACTTTCCAGATTGGTCTCGAGAGAGAGAACCGTTATGCTTTGGGCATCTTGGTCTGTTTTCTCCCTCTTCACTTTTTGAAGTGGAGCTGAATGGGAGCCTTAATTTGCTTTAAGTGGAGAAGGATTGGCAGAGAGGTTTGGAACCAGAGTCAATGGTCTCAGTGTGCTAGTGCTGAAGGAATGGGAGTTTAGTGACAGCAGTAGTTATCTATTAAGTACCTGCTGTGTTGCTCACAGATGGTGAGGTTCCAAAAGGGGATAGGATTTGAGTCTCACCCTTTTAGAAACGGATGGGTTGGAGAGCCCGAGAGCAGAGCAGAGGAAGAAACCATGTACAGTCAGAGGCTTGACTGTGCAGTACGTGTTAGAACATAGAGAGTGATAGGGAAAGTCAGTGTGGGCTGGGTCATCAGAGAAGTGACCACGGGGAGGAGGTGGCATTTGGAGGCCTTGATGCCGGGAGTTGGTGTGGTGGAAGGTTAGCAGCTAAGAGGACGATGTGATGGAGAACACGCTTGTCGGTTCTTTGCTTTCTCTGGGCTCTGCCTTCCTTTAGTCACCTTAGAGAAAATGAGAGGGAAGGAAAATGCACATTAATCCATATTGTACTTTGTACTAATGATAGGGAGACAGTATTAACTAAAAGCGATTTCTGGGTCATTTTTGGAGTTCAGGGCCCGTTCTTATTTTGTGTCCCACCTGCCATGAAGGGGTTTGCTCCAGCCGTAAGGCAGCCTCAGGGTCTCCAAAGAGAGAGTCGGCCAAGCTTCTTTCCCAACATGGGGAGGCTTTCCGTGAGCCCCGAGTCCACACTCCTCACTGGGACGTTTGAAAGTCATTGCTTTGGTGTGCACTGGGGCAGTCCGCAGGGCCTGTGTGGTTTTTTTGACTTGTGTCTTTTTTGACTTCTGATGCCAAAGGAATATTACATTGCGGACGCCTCCGAGGACCAGGTGTTTGTGTGTGTCAGTCACAATAACAACCGCACCAACCTGTACATCTCGGAGGCAGAGGGGCTGAAGTTCTCGCTGTCCTTGGAGAATGTGCTCTATTACAGCCCAGCAGGGGCGGGCAGTGACACCTTGGTGAGGTAAGGAGACCGGGAGGCCCTCCCTGCTTTCTTACCCCCGCACGACCTCTGGCTGGGTGGTTTTCAACATTAGCTGCACATCTGGACTCACCTCGGCAGGGAGGTTTCAGAAACCCTGATTATGCCTGGCTCACCTTCCTAGAAATTATATTTTATCTGGTTTGGGGTGTGATGGGCGTGTGAGGATTTTAAGAAGCTCCCCAGGTGACGTTTATGTGATGCACAGGCTGAGGACCACTGCCTGGGTGACACTTAGGGTCACCGCCGCAGTGTCACCCCCTCCTTTGGGTTCCCTTCATTCAGTTACCTGGTTTTGTGGTCTCAGAGCCGGTGGGAAAGACGACTAGCAAAATATCATCAACTCCAGACCAGCTGGTATATGTGGCCACAAGGCCCTGCTTCTGTGTGACTCTGGTTAATGGACATCATTACTCTTTTTTTCAGTAATTGCAAGGTATTGTTCTGTGGTGTCCGTGGAAAGACACCAACATCACTGATCCTTCGTCAGTAAACCACATGCCTGGAGTGGTCCTGCAGTAACGGGTGTTCTCTGGGTCGTGGAGGAGTCCGGGGTTTGGGAGGGGTGGATGCCACGAATCCGTGGGGGCGCTGGTGCCACAAGCCCATGTATTCTCATTTATCGTGTGACAAACCAGACTTGTGTGTGTCTGACTATGATTACGTTTACTCTCTGCTCTTGGGAAGAGCCGTCCGGTGGGGCTGACTGTCTGGTCTGCAGTGAGGTCTGGCCCAAAGGCCGTGACCACCAGGTCAGAGGGCATGTCCTTGCCGCCCACTGTCCCTCTTCATGCTGCCAGTTCACTCAGTCATCAGTTCATTCAGCAAGTATGCTGCTACTTGGTGCTTGGTGATGTTGCGTGTACAGCCGTGAGATATTGTATCCAGCACGGAAAACTCAGGACGAGGCCCCCATTCTATGGAGCTTTTGTTCTAACTGGGGGAAGACAGAATATAAACAAGTATGTGATCTGCTGATAATGGTGAGTGCTGAGAAAAAAAAAATAAAGCGAGATAAGAGAACAGAGGGTTACGAGGGTATTACTTTATATTGGCTGGTCGTGGAAGGCTGTTTCAGGAGGGTGACATTGCAGCAGGTGCCTGAATTACACGAGGGAGGGAGCCGGGCGCATACCCCGGGGAAGAGCCTTGAAGGGGGAGGGAACAGGAGGCACAGGGGTTCTGAGGTGGGACTTGGTTGGTTTATTTTAGGAGCAATGAGAAGGCCAGGGTGGATCAAACAGCTGGTGGAGGGGAGAGAGCATCCCCAAGACACAGGAACCAAGAGAGCAGGGTTCAGGTTGTGTAGAGCCCTCAAGGGCGTGGAAAGAACTTTATCTTTGTCTTCTTTTCTTCTTTTTTTTCTTTTTTGTGCTGGACCGCCAGGGAATTCCCTATTTTTTCTTCTAAGCACGATGGAGGGTTTTGACCAGAAGCTGGACATTATTTGATTTAACCTGTTACGTTTTTGGGGCACCATTTTAAAAACTGTGAATTGCATTATGTAAAGAAAAGTGCATAAAACATAAATGGGTAGTGCTAATAAATAATTTTCAGTGAACGCTCACGTGACTTATCTTTTCAAGAAGCCATCCTGGATGCTGTGTGGAAATTAGACAGTGGACTTTGATGTGTCTGGGGGGCACATCCAGCTGTGAGAGCACTGCCAGAATCCAGGCCAGTGGAGATGGAGGTTGGCTGGACCCCGGGGCAGTAGCAGTGGAGATGCTGGAAATGGTCAAATTCTGACCATTTGCTGATGGATTGGGCATGGAGTGTGAGAGAAGGAGGAGTCAGGGACCCACCACTGCTTGACCGGGGTAGCTGGTACAGTGATGGTTTCAGACTGATGGAGAGGGCTGGGCGAGGTGCAGGTGTGGGGGAAAGATCAAGAGTTCTGGTTTGGAGTTGCCTATTAGATATCCAAGCAGAGAACTTTCCGTGTGGTCTCTGATATGCTTTTCTACACCCTGTTTCTTCTCCTTTGGAGGTGCTGTCATCTTTTACTCCTTACTTTTTTTTTCCCCCCGGTGTAGACTCACAGGTTATTTATTTATTTATTTATTCCGGTTTCCCCCCCCTCCCAGGTTATTTATTATTCAGTGCCTTATAATGTGTTATAAACCATTCCAAAAAAACAAAACTGAACAAAACAAAACAAAACAAAACAAAAAAACACCAGGAGAGAGACCAGGGGGAGAAACAGGGCTCCTGAAAACGAGAGAAATTCAGACCTCCCAGATAAATTGAAAGAAGCCAATACGGGGACCTCATGATGCTAGGATCACAAGCAGGAGAGCTGAGGTGAAAGGAGGGCAAGGGGGAACAGACTTGGGGCCCATTCCTAAGGAAGCAACTGAAAAACAACTAAAACAGACCTAAGGAAACCACGCGTCAGAACATTTGGTCTCAGCGCTGGTGTTTTCTGGAGGACCTTGCTCCGTCTCTCAGCTGGGGTGGCCCTGCCGCTTCTGTGTGCGTCTTCCTGTCTGAGGTGACCAACAGTCATCCAGCTCGAGATTTGTATGACAGATAAAGGGAAAGCGCAGTTCTGTGATTTTTTTACAAAGCCCAGTGCCTCAGAACCCACCAAATAAAGGACCCGCTTCCAGTTTTACAAGCCACGTGTGAACTGTGGCTACCCTTTCTGAGACATCTGTTCTGTTTGCAACGTGTGTACCATGTTAGAACAAAACTTCTTCCCAGGGAAATTACAGTATCTGGGCTAGCACTTAAGGCCGGGAGGGTCTTCTTCTCTGCTTCACTGTTAATAAGCATAACCTCAAGGTTTCCAGAGCCATCCTTGTTAGATATACCATGCCTTTGGGAAAGGGGTTCTGCTTTGCTCCCTGACAAATCCTATCAGCTTCTGTCTGATCAGGGTTTTGGCTAATTAGTTGTAAGTATCTGGACAGTGGCTGTGTAACCCCTTAGCTATATTCCTATAGATTGGGTTAGATTGTAAGCCTCAACACTATAATTTTTTAAATTGAAGAATAGTTGATTTACAACATATTAATTTCTGCTGTACAGCAAAGTGATTCAGTTATACATATATATACATTCTTTTTTATATTCAGTTCCTTTATGGTTTATCATAGTATGTCAAATATAGTTCCCTGTGCTATACAGTAGGACCTTGTTGTTTATCCATTCTATATGTAATAGTTTGCATCTGCTAACCCTAAACTCTCAATCCTTCCTCCCCCACCCCCATCTCCCTTGGCAACCACAAGTCTGTTCTCTATGTCTGTGAGTCTGTTTCTGTTTCATAGATAGGTTCATTTGTGTCATATTTTAGATTCCACAGGTAAGTAATATCATATGGTATTTGTCATTCTCTTTATGACTTATTTCTCTTAGTATGATAATCTCTAGGTCTATCCATGTTGCTGCAAATGGCATTATTTCATTCCTTTTTATGGCTGACTAGTATTCCATTGTATATACGTACCATGTCTTCTTTATCCATTCCTCTGTTGATGGACATTTTGGTTGTTTCCATGTCTTGGCTATTGTGAATAGGCCAGCACTATAATTAGTATCTGGTGAGTTTGGTTTAACGTTTCCTATTTGTCAGGGCTCACTAGAGGATTTGGGGTCAATTTCATTAGTGGAGAAATAAATGTGACCCTGACGTCAACTTTTCTGTGTTGTAGTCATCATTCTGAACCCCACGTGAGGAGTGATAGGTCAGATTGAGCATCTTGGCCTTCAAAATTACAAAACATCACTTTTTAAAAAGGGCAGATTATTCAGCCATAAGAAGGAGTGAAGTACTGATACAACATGGATGGACCTTGAAAACATTATGCTAAGAGAAAGTAACCAGATACAAAAGGCCACAAATTGTATAATTCCATTTATATGAAATATCCAGAAGAGGCAAATCCATAGAGACAGAAAACTGATCAGTGGTTGCCAGCATCTGGGATGGAAAGGGAAAGTGGGGCATGACTGCCAGTGGGTACAGGGTTTCCCTTTGGGAAGATAAAAATATTCTGGGACTACATAGTGATGATGGTTGCATAACCTTGGGAAGGTACTTAATGCCACTGAATTGTGTACTTTAAAATGGTTAAATTTTATGTTATTTAAGATAAGAACATGCCAAGCAAATGATGAATTCATGCTCACAGCTGTTTATTTTCTCTAAATGTAGGTATTTTGCAAATGAACCGTTTGCTGACTTCCACCGCGTGGAGGGGTTACAGGGAGTCTACATTGCTACTCTGATTAATGGTTCCATGAA
This sequence comes from Physeter macrocephalus, assembly GCF_002837175.3. Taxonomy (NCBI): domain Eukaryota; kingdom Metazoa; phylum Chordata; class Mammalia; order Artiodactyla; family Physeteridae; genus Physeter; species Physeter macrocephalus. The sequence goes on along the minus strand of NC_041229.1, from coordinate 11,399,431 downwards.
TGAAGAGAACATGAGATCAGTCATCACCTTTGACAAAGGGGGGACCTGGGAATTCCTTCAGGCCCCAGCCTTCACGGGATATGGAGAGAAAATCAATTGTGAGGTATAGATGCTTTGCTCTTGTTTGGATTGTTAATACACACTTTTAACTGTAGTTCTACTCTTACAGTTCCCAAACTCTGCATCAAGATGCCTTGGGGTGCCATAGTGAACTCACAGGGGCACCATGGGATATTTTAAGTTTTTGAGGGAAAAACTGTGATACTTGACATCTGTTGGTCACCATGTGAATTACTGTCTTGAGTTAGTTCACAGTTTCAACATTAGCTCATGCTATATGTCTTTTGATGACATATCTTTGTGAAGCTGATTTTTGGCATTTGATGTGATAAAAAGCAAGTAAGAAAATCAGGTTGGCACAGGAAGTGATGGTAGTGATATCTGATTAGATTCCAAAGTTTGAGAAGATGTACAGTACCCAAAAGGTATCTATATACTATTATTAGGTAATTTTGGTTATTTAAGAATGAAATAAAATTTTATGTTTTCTTTCAATTTATACACACACACACACACACACAATATTATTTCAAACTGCTGCTAAGTTATTAGGACATATACTTATTAAGTTGTTTGGACTTAACTATGTAAAAAAACAAACATTGGTATTTCTTCTGACCTGAGGCTGTTATAAAAAAAATTACTGAGATACCAGTTGTGCTGGGAACCAAGAAAGTCTGGGGACCTGTGCTGTACAGCAAAGTGATTTGCTGGGGAACATCTTTTAAAATTCCTCCCTGAATATAATTTAGGATTCTACAGTTTTCCCTACCTGTGGCTTCTTCTGAAAAGCTCATGATACTAAAATGTGTTATTTGGTCCCATTCAGTGTTACCATTCACTTAAGTGGCTGCTTCCTTTTCCCTGGGGAGAAGTCTGTCATCGTGGTCCTCTGCTTCATGTGACACCGCACACCTCCATTATCATTTCCCTAGGGGATCTAGGGTGTGTAAAGTAGGCAGGCGGTAGGAACTCGGAAGAAAACAGCAGTACTCGTTTTTGGAGAAACCAAAACATTTTAGTTAGACAATTACCTGGTCTTTTGGATTTTTGAATTTCATTTGTCCATGGTTAAATATATTGACTCTCTTGTATGCTGTATCCGTGGTCCTTGGGAAAATTCTTTTGGAGACTCTTGTCCTAGAATGTACTTGATTTTTTTTTCTTTTCCTTTTTTTTTTTTTTTTTTGTACTTCTTGATTTTTCTTCCCTATTTGGCAACAGGTCTGGACTTACCACATCGAGTCTAGCTTTGGAGAGAGGCAGGTTATAAGTAGGTGCAGATAAACACCTAGGTGTTGTTTCACTGCATGATATAAGTTTTGGAGCATGTGGTAGGGGTCCAAACCTTGGTTAAATAAAATGAATAGTATTGTTAAAATCCAGCTGCTTATTTCCCTGACTGATCAGTTTATTTATGAACTGTACAACAATTAGTAATCAGCTTTTAGTTTCTGCTTTTGATTTTAGGTGGTGACAGAAAAGGTGAGTTGGCAGATATTTCTTTGAGACTCAACCTAATTTGCTGCAGTTTTCAGTTGCTGAACTTTGTTGCTAGCAAGACAGATATTTTTTAGAGAGATCCTTTTGTTATAAAAATAAGTATATCTAGCAAATCATGTCAGTTTTTACCTGTAACATAAGCACACATAGAGATGCCCTATCTAGAACACCAGACAAGGCTAAGTAACATTTGACAGTCACTTTCTGGCCAGGAGAATCAGGTATGACCCTATAGCAAAAGGCCTTGTTTGCAGAACTATTAAAATCTGAACATAAGTGATGGAGGCCAGTTTGAATAACCTGAAGTCTTGCAGAAGACACCTGAAGACTTGTACAAATGCAGACTGCTTAAAAAAGTCTAATGTGACTCTTTTGGTGTTCATATCTCATATGTGTTGTACGTCTGGGAGCTTATCAGTAAGACTTTCTGACTTCTGATTCTTAGTCTTTTTTCTGACAGAGTTGCTTAAATCACATTTGAAATACATCTTCACTGACTTAGAAAATAAGTACCGTGAAATCATTTCATTCTCTTTCATTCATTCGAATGACATGAGAGAAATTCTAGGTAACATGAGAGAGTGAAAGCTTTCCTATCTACTTGAGTTGGCACTGATTTCTTTTTTAATTTTTATTGAAATATAGTTGATTCACAATGTTGTGTTAGTTTCTGGTGTACAGCTAAATGATTCAGTTATATATATATATATATATATATATATATATATATACACACGCACACTTTTCTAGATTCTTCTCCATTATAGGTTATTACAGGGTATTGAGTATAGTTCCCTGTGCTATACAGAAGGTCCTTGTAGGTTATCTATTTCATATATGGCACTGATTTCTAATTGCTATTCTCTGAGAGTCTCAGAAGGAATTTTTTCTTAGGATTTTTCTCTTTTCTTCCATGAGAGGCATTTATGTGGTTCAGATGATCACGTCCACCTGGGGGAGTGTGGGGACAGCCAGGCTGTGGCTCTGGTCTCCTTTGGGCCAGATCTCCTTCCTCTGTGCCGACGGCAGCGTGGGCCCAGGAGGCCTCGGCGTTTCGAGGGAGCCCTCTGTGTTGTGTCGCGTGCTGACGGCTCCTGCACTTGTGTTCTGTAGCTCTCCCGGGGCTGCTCCCTCCACCTGGCCCAGCGGCTCAGCCAGCTGCTCAGCCTCCAGCTCCGAAGGATGCCCATCCTGTCCAAGGAGTCGGCGCCCGGTCTCGTCATCGCCACGGGTAAGTTGGCTTTGCCTGTCCTCACTGACGGGTTAAGCTATTGGCTTACGTGCAGCCAAATACACAGTGACCGCTGCCACCTAGGGCGATACTGGCTGTTCGTGGTTCTGAGACATCTTAGTTGCTAGATGACTCAGAATTTCTGGTTGGGCAAGGTGATTATCTGACGTATTCTTGACATTAAAAATAATTACTCTTCTTGCATTTTAGGTTCAGTGGGAAAGAACTTGGCAAGCAAGACAAACGTGTACATCTCCAGCAGTGCTGGAGCCCGGTGGCGAGAGGTCAGCCCCCTCCCTCCACAACCCCTGCCCTTGTTTGTGGGAGAACGTGGACTGTGCCTTGACATTTCAAGGACACACATGGCTGGTGGTGGAGGCCAACGACGCCAAGTATGATTATAAAATAAAGAGAGGTACCCGGAGCCACACTGACAGGGTCAGCTGCACTGATTTGTATTCACACCCCGTGATGTGGGCTCGTGATTTTGCCAAAAATGTTACTTTGAATCCAAAACAGACTTTTTAAAAAACAACTGTGAATTTGTTTAAATATCCCAAGATTGTAAGTTCCATGAGGATAAGGCAGTGTCTGTTTTGTCACTTCTTTACTCCTGGGACCTAGCAGCGTCTGGCACGGACACATGGTGCTCAGTAACTGTGTGCTGAATCCATCAGCAGATTGTAATGTATTTGTAGTGGTATCAGGTCTGACCTTGGTTACTTGCTTAGTTTTGCACATTAGCGAAGTTGAAGCCAAGCCCCTGCCCCGCCCGCTTCCCTGACTGGCTGTACTGTGCAGGTCCTCCATCTCACTCCGTGCTGTGGCAGACTCTGGGCTGTGGAAGGAGGCGGTTTTTGCCTGAAGGTTGTGTGACTAATTTGGATCCTTAGGAACTGATTGTACCCATTCTGAAGGTGGGGCTAGTTCCCTAGTCCCCAGATGCTAACTCAGCCTTGGACATTAGAGAATTCCCAAACTTGTTTAAAAAAAAAAAAAAAAGTGTTTTTCACCAGTCTCCCATCAGGGAGACAGGCATCTGGTCTCATTCTGTAGGGGCCGCTTTCAGTGATGCTCTGCTGTGTGTGCAGGGAACTGCTGGGGTAGAACTCGCCAGATCTGTCTCAGGCCAGACGTGATGTCAGGAGGGCTGTGGGATTCTCAGGAGAACCAGCAGACAGCTGCCATCCTCATGGTGCCCTTCCTGGGAGTGCAGTACAGACACTTTTCAGAGTGAAATACATAGTATGTGAACCAGTAGTAAATACCCAACATCTGTTTGGGTCTTGGCCTGTCACATACCTTATCTCGTTCGAGGTAGGGCTCGCTGGTCCTCCATACATTGTGTGTGTGTGTGCATGTATGTGCATGCATGTGTTTGTGTGTGTGTGTGTGTGTGTGTAAGGACTACACAACTCTACAGTATGGCAGGGAACATAGTTACGTATTCGGATGAGGGAGATTGTTAAGGCCAGAGTAGTCAAAAATGTGAACACTTCGGAATTTTCGGGGCATCCTTGTCCAGCTTCCATGGAAAAGATTAAGCAGCGGCTTTCCTCTTTCGTGGAGCTGGACATTCCTTTTGCAATTGGGTGTTGTCTCCTCTGCGGATAGGCTGGTGGTTTGTTTGTACCTTCTGATGTTGGTGTAATCTGGGATTTGAACATCTGCAAGTGATTCCCTTCTAGGGAGAAAGCAGTGTCTTACTCCTCCTCCAGTGAAGTGGTGTCATCTGGCTAATGCTGGGGCAGCTGTCAGCGCCTCCCGCCAGGCATGCTCCACGCCTGCCAAGAGGCAGCCATCGCACAAGGGACCTTAGTTTTGGAGCTAGCCGGGACTAACTAGGGGATGAAAAGCTTGAGACTGTCTGTGTGTGCGGGCATCTGAGTCCCCATGGGCAGCCTTCTCTTTAGAGGGACAGTCTCGGGTGTGTGAGGGGGAGAGATGGTGGCCAGGGAAGAGGAAATGGGATACAGTTGACAGATGCTGTCTAGAAAACTGATGACTAGAATTCTTGTTCCCCTTCTCCTACTAATAAGTTGTGCAAATTCTCAGATACACAGAGTTCCTTTTTTGCACTTAAAAAAAAACAAACAAAACTTTGTTGAGGTACAGTAAACTGCACATAGTTAAAGTATATAATTTGATCAGGATTGATCACCATCACGACACCTTCACCCACACCACAGTTAAGACAGTTGCATCACCCACCAAAGTTTCTTTGTGTCCCTTTGTAATTCATTCTAGTCTCTACCCTCATCCCTCCAGATTATTAGCATTTTCTAGAATTCTGTGTAAATGGACTCATACAGATGCAGTCTTTTGGCTTTGAGGTTCATTCATGTTGTTTCATTTATCAGTGATTCTTTCCTTTTTCACTGTTGATCGGTATCCCATTGTGGGGATATTCCACAGTTTCTTTATCCATTCATTGATTGATGGACGTTCTAGTTTTTGCTGATTACAAGTATAGTTGTTATAAACATTTAATTGCATGGTTTTTAGGTGGACATATATTTTTATTTCTCTTGGGTAGATACTGTAGGAAGGAATGAGTGGGCAACCTGGTAGATATGTCTAGCTTTTAAAGCAATTACCAGATTATTTTAAAGTATCAAATTGTTTTCCAAAGTGGATGTACTGTTGCATGTTTCCACCAGCAGTGTGTGAGTTCTGATTGCTTCAGGTGCATATGCCAACACTTGATATGGTCAATCTTTTAAATTTTAGACATTTTAATAACTGCATGTGATATTTCATTGTGGTTTTCATTGGCATTTCTTTGATGACTAATGATGTTGAGCTTCCTTTTTTTTTTCTTTTTCTTTTTGATGTTGAGCTTCTTTTCATGTGTTCATTGGTCATTTAAAACTCTTTTGTGAAGTGTCCGTTCAGACCTTTTATATATTTCAAAGAGTTGTGTTTGTCTTCTTACTGAGCTGTAAGAGGTTTTTGTTTTTTTTTAATATATTCTGAATTTAAATCTTTTATGTGTGTTATAAGTTTTTTCTCCTAGTCTGTGGCTTGCTTTTTTGTTTTCTTAATGGTGTCTTTTGAAGAGCAAATGTTTTTAATTTTGGTGAAGTCTAATTTATCAGTTCTTTTCTTCTATGTTTTATGTGCTTTGTTGTTCTGAGAAATGTTTGTCCTTCCCAAGTTAGCAGAGATTGTCCCCTATGTATTCTTTTACAGGTTTTATAGTTTTAGGCTTTAGGTTTAGGTTTATGATCTATTTTGAGTTAATTTGTATATCTGGTGTGAGGGAAGGGTTGAGACTCATTTTTTCCTTATAAACATGCTATTGGTCAAGCACCACTTGTTGAAAAGACTTCTCTTTTCTGCATCAAATTGCCTTGGTACCTGTTTGAAAATCAATTGGCCGTATGTGTGGGTCTCTTTCAAGACTTTCTGTTCTGCTCCATTGATCTATATGCCTGTCTCTTCACCAAAACCAAATTGTCTTGATTACTGAAGACTTAGAGTAAGGGTTGAGATAAAGTACGGTAAGTCTTCCAAATTTGTTCTTTTTAAAAATTACGTTGACTTATTCTAGGTCCTTTGTCTAACCACATAACATTTTATTTTTTAAATTAAAAAAAATTTTTATTGGAGTGTAGTTGCTTTACAATGTTGTGTTAGTTTCTACTGTATAGCAAAGTGAATCAGCTATATATATACATATATCCCCTCTGTTTTGGATTTCCTTCCCATTTAGGTCACCACAGAACACTGAGTAGAGTTCCCTGAGCTATACAGTAGGTCTGCATTAGTTATCTGTTTTATACATAGTATCAATAGTGTATATATGTCAATCCCAATCCCCCAGTTCATCTCACCCTCCTTCCCCCTTGGCATCCATATGTTTGTTCTCTACGTCTATGTCTCTATTTCTGCTTTGCAAGTAAGATCATTTATACCATTTTTCTATATTCCACATATATGCATTAATATATGATATTTGTTTTTCTCTTTCTGACCTACTTCACTCTATGACGGTCTCTAGGTCCATCCACATCTCTACAGATGACCCAATTTCATTCCTTATTATGGCTGAGTAATAATTCCATTGTATATATGTACCACATCTTCTTTATCCATTCCTCTGTCGATGGACATTTAGGTTGCTTCCATGTCCTGGCTGTTGTAAATAGTGCTAAAATGAACATTGGGGTGCATGTGTCTTTTAAAAAATTTTTTTATTGGAGTATAGTTGCTTTGCAATATTGTGTTAGTTTCCACTGTACAGCAAACTGAATCAGCTATATGTATACATATATCCCTTCTTTTTTGGATTTCCTTCCCATTTTGGTCACCACAGAGCACTGAGTAGAGTTCCCTGTGCTATACAGTAGGTTCTTATTAGTTGTCTATTTTATACATAGTATCAATAGTGTATATATGTCAATCCCCATCTCCTAATTCACCCCCCACCCCTTCCCCCTTGGTATCCATGTTTGTTCTCTATGTCTGTGTCTTTATTTCTGCTTCGTTCCTTTTTATGGCTGAGTAATATTCTATCATATATGTGTACCACATCCTCTTTATCCATTCCTCTGTTGATGGACATTTAGGTTGCTTCCATGTCCCGGCTATTGTAAATAGTGCTGCAATGAACATTGGGGTGCATGTGTCTTTTTGAATTATGGTTTTCTCTGGGTATATGTCCAGTAGTGGGATTGCTGTGTCATATGGTAGTTCTATTTTTAGTTTTTTAAGGAACCTCCCTACTGTTCTCCATAGTGGCTGTACCAATTTACATTCCCACCAACAATGCATGAGGCTTCCCTTTTCTCCACACCCTCTCCAGCATTTATGGTCTGTAAAATTGTTTATGATGGCCATTCTGACCAGTGTGAGGTGATAACTCACTGTAGTTTTGATTTGCATTTCTCTATTAATTAGTGATGTTGAGCATCTTTGCAAGTGCCTCTTGGCCATCTGTATGTCTTCTTTGGAGAAATGTCTATTTAGGTCTTCCACCCATTTTTTGATTGGGTTTTTTG
>NC_041229.1:11269459-11391538 GCF_002837175.3 Physeter macrocephalus | reverse complement strand
CTGTCCAGTTTTCCCAGCACCACTTATTGAAGAGGCTGTCTTTTCTCCATTGTATATTCTTGCCTCCTTTGTCATAGACTAGGTGACCATAGGTGCTGCGTGGGTTTATCTCTGAGCTTTCTATCCTGTTCCATTGGTCTAAATGTTTGTTTTTGTGCCAGTACCTTATTGTCTTGATTACTGTAGCTTTGTAGTATAGTCTGAAGTCAGGGAGCCTGATTCCTCCAGCTCTGTTTTTCTTTCTCAAGATTACTTTGGCTATTCGAGGTCTTTTGTGTTTCCATACAAATTGTGAAATTTTCTGTTCTAGTTCTGTGAAGAAAGCCATTGGTAATTTGATAGGGATTGCATTGAATCTGTAGATTACTTTGGGTAGTATAGTCATTTTCACAGTATTGATTCCTCCAATCCAAGAACATGGTATATCTCTCCATCTTTTTGTGTTGTCTTTGATTTCTTTCATCAGTAACTTATAGTTTTCTTTGTACAGGTCTTTTACCTCCTTAGGTATTTTTTTCTTTTTGTTGCCACATACCACTTTAGAAACAACTTGTCAATTTCTATAAATCCTGTTGGGATTTTTACTGGGATCACATTGAATTTATAGATCAATTTGGGGAAAATTGACATAACACTACTGGGTCTTCTGATCCATGAATGTGGTGTGTTACGCCATTATAAAAAAATTTCTCTTAGCAATATTTTATAGTTTTCAGTGTGGAGGTCTTGTATACTTTCTCTTTGTTAGCTTTATTCCTAGATATTTTTTATTTTTTAGTATTACTGTAAATGGGACTTTCTTTAAAGTTCATTTTTCAGTTTCTGCTATAGTATATAAGAAGACAGTTGATTGTTATATATTAACCTTATATTCTGCAACCTTGCTAAAATAATTCATTAGTGTTAGTAGTTGTTTTGTAGATTCAGTATAAGCAGTCGTATCATCTGCAAATAGGGACAAGTTTTATTTCTTCCTTTCTGATCTTTACTTGTTTTATTTCTCCTTTTCTCTCTTCCTTCTCTTCCCTTCCCTAATATGTACTAATATGGTAATATGTAATATGGTGTATTATGTTAAAGGAAAAACTCTTTTCCCTTACTCTCAGAATACTTCTGATACCAAATGTATGGGAGTTTTCCCATCACAGCAGGCAGTACTCCAACTCTCCAGACACCCACTGGATGTCCTACAATTCAGTCAGGACACATGCTAGCTGGAGTTGGCACAGACCCAGAGTCTAAGGGCTCAGTCTCACAAGACTGCCCCACCTGACCCCACTTCAGTCGCCAGTTGCAAGTCTCAGGTTGTCACCTATACTTCTGACTGACCAACTGTAAACTGGGGGTTCCCACGACTCACTCTTCAGGTTCAGTAATTCGCTAGAATGGCTGACAGAACTCAGGGAAATATTTATTTACATTTACCCGTTTATTATAAAGGATTATTTCAAAGGATACAAATGAACAGCCAGATGAAGAGGTACGTAAGACAGGGTCCAGAAGGGTCCCAACCATGGAGCTTCTGTCCCCATAGAGTTGGGGTGTACCGTTCTTCCAGCATGTGGATGTGTTCACCAACTTGGAAGCTCTCTGAATCCTGCAGTTTAGGGATTTTTTTTTTTTTAATTAATCATTTGACTTTATGTATTTATTTTTTAAATTGAAGTATAGTTGATTTACAATGTGTTAGTTTCTGGTGTACAGCAAAGTGATTCAGTTTTTTATATATATATATTCTTTTTCATATTCTTTTCCATTATGATTTATTGCAGGATATTGAATTTAGTTCCCTGTGCTATACAGTAGGTCCTTGTTATTTATCTATTTTAATGGAGGCTTCATCACATAGGTGTGATTAATTATTAACTCGCTCTCCAGCCCCTCTGTCCTCCTGGGAGGATGGAGGTGGGGCTGAAAATTTCAAGCTTCTAATCATGCTTAGTCTTTTGGTTGACCAGCCCCCATACTGTCCAGGAGCCCACCATGAGTCTCCTCATTAGGACAAGAGACTCTCCTGTCACCCAGGAAATTACAAGGGCTGTAGGAGCTCTGTGTAAGACACACTCCTGTCACCCCCATCAGTCAGAAAATTACAAGGGTTTTAGGAGTTCTGTGTCAGGAACTGCGGTCCAAGACCAAATATTAAAACAAAACGTGCTCCTATTGCTCTTCATCACTTAGGAAATTACAAAGATTTTAGGACCTCTCACCAGGAGCCCAGAACAAAGACCAAAGTTTGTATTTCTTCTTATATCACAGTATCACAAGTGTAATATGTAATATGGTGTAGTACATTAATTGGTTCTTGAATATTAAACTGTCCTGGAATTACTGGAATAATTCTTGAACCCTACTTAGTTACAATATATTATCCTTTTAATGTAAGGTTAGTATTTTTAAAAATTAATTAATTTATTTATTTTTGGGTGTATCGGATCTTTGTTGCTGCACGCAGGTTTTCTCTAGTTGCGGCGAGAGGGGTCTACTCTTCGTTGTGGTGTGCGGACTTCTCATTGCGGTGGCTTTTCTTGTTGCGGAGCACGGGCTCTAGGTGCGCGAGCTTCAGTAGTTGTGGCTTACAAGCTCAGTAGTTGTGGCTCGCAGGCTCTAGAGTGCAGGCTCAGTGGTTGTGGTGCACGGGCTCAGTTGCTCTGCGGCATGTGGGATCTTCCCGGACCAGGACTTGAACCCATGTCTCCTGCATTGGCAGGCGAATTCTTAACCACTGTGCCACCAGGGAAGCCCCTGTAAGGTTAGTTTTGATTTGCTAGTCGTTTTTAAAAGGTTTTTGTGTTACTTATGAGAGATATTGCTCGGTAATTTTTGTTTTTTTGTTTTTTTGTGTTTTTTTTTGGTAATGTCTTTGTCAGGTTTTGGTGTCAGGGTAAAACAAACTGAGCAGCAATTCTTCCTCTTTTATGTTCTGATAAAGTTTGTGTAAGAGTGGTGTTTTTTTTTCTTGAATCATCTACCAGTGAAGCTATCTGGACTTGGAGTTTTCTTCTTGGGAATGTTTTTGTTTAGAAATTGTTTCTCAGGCAGATAGAAAACTATTCAGATTTTCTGCTATGTCTGTTTTGGTGAGTTGTATATTTTTAGACATTTGTCCTTTCATCTAAAGTTATTGAATTCGTTGGCTTAAAATTACTCAAGGTATTTTCTAATGTTTTAAAATGTCTGTAGGATTTGTGGTAATAACCTGTTTTCATTCCTGTCATTGGTGATTTGTATATTTTTCCTCTATTTTTCTTGATTAGTTTAGTTAGTGGTTTGTCAATATTATTGATCTTTTCAAAGAACCTGCTTTTGGCTTTAATTTTCTCTGTTGTCTGTTTTCTATTTTGTTGATTTCTCCTCTGTAGTATTACCTTTCCCTTATCCTTGTATACTTTGGATTTACTGTGCTTTTCTATTTGTAGCTTGTTAAGGTATAACTTTAGGTTATTGATTTTTAGATCTTTTCTTATGTAGGAATTTGCAGCTCTAATTTTCCCTGTAAATACTACTTTAGCTGTATGCCACAAATTTAGATGTGTTGTATTTTTGTTGTCATTCAGTTCAGAATATTTTTTAATGTCTCTCTTTAAAATTGAGATGTAATTCACATGCAATAAAATGTACCACTTTAAAGTATATGGTTCAGTGGTTTTAGGTATATTCACAAGTGATGTGATGTGCAGCCATCACCACTATCTAATTCCAGAACATTTTTATCACTTCATAATGTCCCTTTTGCTTTTTGTCTTTGTCTGATAAGTTATTTAGAAACGGGTTGTTTAGTTTTCAGATATTTGATATTTTCATAGATATCTTAATTTTCTTGTAGTCAGATAATACACTTTATATGATTTCAAGTCCTTTAAACTTAATGGGACTTGTTTTGTGATCCAACATGTGGTTTGTCTTGGAGAGTATGTCATGTGCGTTAGCAAGGAATGTATATTCTGCAGTTGTTGGATGCAGTGTTCAACAGATGTTATTTATGTGAAGGCGGTTGATACTTGTTCAGACCTTCTACATACTTCGGGGCTAGTTCTATAAATTGCTATATATTGCAGTTTGTGGGGGGCTAGTTCCATAAATTGCTATATATTGCAGTTCTGTAAATTGTTGGTGGTAAAATCTCCAGCTATGATTGTGAAATTGTCTTTTTTTCCTTTAAATCCTATCAATATTGCTTCATGTATTTTTATGCTCTGTTATTATGTACATACACATTTATAATTATTTTTTCTGATTTATTGTCCCTTTTATTGTTATGGAATATTCCTCTTTATCTATGGTAATACCCTTTGTCTTGAAGTCTTTTTTATCTGATAGTGAAAGTCACTTTAACTGTCTTATGTTTACTATTTGGATAATACATCTTTTACTATCCGTTTACTTCCTACCCATCTGTGTCTTTACATTGAAGTGATTCTTATACGCAGCATATAGTGAGGGTCTTTTTAATTTATTCTGATAAGTTCTGCTTTTTAACTAAATGCTTAGGCCATTAGCATTTAATATAATTATTGATATGGTTGGATTTCAGTTTAATATTTTATGTATTTGTTTATTTAAATTTCATTTAAAAAAATTATTCTGTTCCTCCTTTATGTCCTCCTTTTGTATTATTTAGGTATTTTTAGTATTCTATTTTTATTTAAATATTATCCTTTTGATTATATTTCTTTGTAGTATTATTTTTTTAGTGGTTGCTCTAAGGATTACAGCATATATATTTAATCTTTCATAGTCTTTTTTGAATTAATACTGCATTTAACATAATGCATTTAACATAAAATTTAGGAACCTTGCAACCAAATAAATCCCTTTTCTCTTCTCCCAACTTTTTTGTTTTCATTTTTTATCACATTGACACATATTGAAAAGCTCAGCAATGTCTTTGTTTTTGCTTTAATCATCGTATGGATTTTAAAGAACTTAAGAGGAAAACTAGTCTTTTATATTCACCCAGATATTTACCATTTCCCTTGCTCTTCCTTCCTTCCTGAAGATCCCTGTTTCCCTCGGTACATTTCACAGCAGCCCAATGATGTGCCTTTAGCATTTGTTGTGGAGCAGATCTACTAGCTATGTGTTCTCTTGGTTTTCCTTTTCTTGATTTTCCTTCATTTGAGAATCTAGGTAATTCACTTTCATTCCTGGGGGATGTGTTTGTTTGATATTGCCTGCTGGATTGATAGTAATTTTCTTTCCATAGAGGCATACCTCATTTTATTGTGCTTTGTAGATATTGTATTTTTTACAAATTGAAGGTTTGTGGCAACCCTGCATCGAGCATGTCCATCGGTGCCATTTTTCCAACAGCATTTGCTTGCTTTGTGTCTGTGTCACATTTTAGTGATTCTTGCAATATTTCAAACTTTTTCATTATTATTATTATATTTGTTATGGTGATATATGTTCAGTGATCTTTGATGTTACTACTGTGACTTGCTGGAGGCTCAGATGATGCTTAGCTTTTTTTTAAATAGCAGTAAAGCACTTTTAATTAAGGTGTGTACACTGTTTTATTTAGACATAATGCTATTGCACACTTAATAGACTACAGGATGGTGCAAACATAACTTTCATAAGCACTGAGAAATCAAAAAATTCATATGATTCACTTCATATTGGTATTTGCTTTATTGTGGTGGTCTGAACCACAGTATCTCCAAGTTGTGTCTATACTTTAAAGATGTGCTATCTGCCGATGGGAAATCTATAATCATTTGTTACCAGTTTCTTGTATGTATTGTGTCATTTTCCTTAAGAAGCTTCGATATTTTTTCCTTATCTTTGGTTTTCAGCAGTTTTGTTCTGATGTCTCTAGGTGTGGTTTTCTTTGTGATGATTGTTTTTGGGGACACATCTCTTGAATCTATAAATTTATCTTTTTCACCAAATTTGGGAAATTTTCAGCCATTATTTTTTTCAAATATTTTTTCTGCTTCAGTCCCTTTCTCTTGTTCATCTTGGCCTCCAATTATACATAGACCTTTTGTTATTGCCCCACAGTTTCTTGGGGCTTTTTTCCTTTAAGTCTTTTATTTTGTATGTTCTTTAGAATAGATCATTTAAAAAATATTTATTTATTTATTTATTTATTTTTGGCTGTGTCGGGTCTTAGTTGTGGCATGTGAGATCTTTTGTTGAGATGTGAGGGCTCTTCATTGCGGTGCGCAGGCTTCTCTCTAGTTGTGGCATTCAGGCTCCAGAGCGCGTGGGCTCTGTAGTTGCAGCACACAGGCTCTCTAGTTGTGGCATGTGGGATCTTAGTTCCCCAACCAGGGATTGAACCTGTGTCCCCTGCATTGGAAGGTGTATTCTTAACTACTGGACCACCAGGGAAGTCCCAGAATAGATCATTTCTACTGTTCTGTATTTATCTTTAAATTCACTAATTCCTTTGTCATTTCTATTCTGTCATTGAGCCCATCAGTGAATTTCCTATTTCAGATATTTTATTTTCCTGTTCTAGAATTCATTCCTTTAAAAAAAAATAGTTTCCACTTCTCTGGGAAGAATTCTTTTCTTTTGCTCATTTCAGGTGTGTTTTCCTTTACCTCATGGAACACAGTTATAAGAACTGTTTTAAAGTCTTTGGTAATTTCAACGTTTGGATCATCTTGGAATTGGCACCCATTGATTGTCTTTTCCCTGGAGAATTGGAGACTTTTTACCGATCTGTTTGTATGTTGAGTTATTTTGGATTGCATCCCGGACATGAAATGAAATCTTCTGGAGGATGTTGCTGTTTTTGTTTTAGCATGTAATGAACCTGTTCAGATTCGGACTGTAACTTCTGTCTTGCATTCTTTGGAGATCTCAGTTCAGATTGCTAAGTTTTTCCTGTGCTAGTTTGGGTCTGTTCCACACACATACAGTTTAGGGGTTAGGCTGAAACATATGTGAGTCCATCCACAGAATTAGGGGGTTTACTTCCTCATGCTCTCCCCTCTGGGATTCCATCTACATTCTCTCCGTCATGCAGGGGCTTCCTTTCCTGACTCCTTAGGCAGAAAGTTTCCACTGAAGGTTTAGCTGCCTGGCTGGGACTAACGTATTCTAGGCTGGGGCATTCCCTTAGGGCACAGGTGTACCAGGAAGCCCCAGTTTCTTGGGTAGTTTCTCCAGGTTTTAAATCCCCTTCATAAGCTGCCTTATTTTGTTTACTTTTCAGCATCCTCGGGTAGCTGTCTTTTTGTATTGAATATTTTGTCCAAATTTTTTAGTTGTAATTAACAAGAAGGATGGGCTGTAATGGGCTTATACTGTCACAGTCAAACCAGAACTCTAGTTGGTTAATTTTTAACAGCTGCTTGGTGAGGGTCAGAGATGTGGGTTTGACTCCTGCCTCTGCAGTTTACAGTCTGCCACTTTAATAGGAACTCCAGTTTCTTCATTTGGCAAAAAAATATTGGGATGTGAGAACTTGCTCTGCCCAGCCCCAGGGTTGTGTGGATCAGATGAGATAATGGCTGTGAAGTGCTCTGGAAATGGAAAAATTGTATTCAAGTAGTTGATATCCCTGCTGTGTGTGTGCCTGAGTGTGTGTGCACATGTGTGTGTGGTGTGTACCATTTATGCCCGGCCATCTCCATGGCAGTGACATCAGCACTGGCTCTCTCTCTTCAGGCTCTTCCTGGACCTCACTACTACACATGGGGAGACCATGGCGGGATCATCATGGCCATTGCCCAAGGCGTGGAAACCAACGAGCTGAAGTAAGTGTCTCTGGTGAAGCTTTTTAACATCACACTGTTCTCCCAGAAATTTAACTCTGTGATTATAAGTGGATTATCTCTGTAGCACTAGGTTATTGACAGCACAATTTGTGCCTTGGGAAATTACTTAAATTTTTCTTGTTTATTAAGTGGGAATGACAATCTGCCCTTCCTATCTCAGAGAGGAGCAAATGAAATAATTTTACTGATTTGAAAAAGCACAGCTCTATATAAATATAAATTAATAATGACTAAAAAATTAACTAGAGGCTCTTCAACTTGTCTTTCTTTGCTTTGTGTGTGACACACAGTTACTCATAGAATGAGTAATAATAATAATAAATAATAATGATACATGAGTAGTAATTTCAGAATGCATATTACTTGATAGCCAAGTGACTTTTACTGTGATACCTTTGGTTTTGGAGTTCTTGCAAATAGACCTGGAAAGGACAGTTGGGGTTAATGGCTTCATCTTCTAGATGAGAAAACTGAGGCTCAGAAAGGTAAAGTAACTTGCCCAAGATCCTCCCCTTTGTTAATAACAGACAAGACTAGCACTCAGGTCTTTAAATTACATTCTGTACTCTTTGCAGTATATTCCTCTGAAAAGCGAAAATGTCCAGAGTTAGTAACCTCTGCTTTCTTGAGTCTGATTTTATCAGAACCAATTCTTTCATTACTTTAGTCTGAGTTAGGACAGAAGTTAATTTCGCTAACATTTGGTCGGGACAGACTCTCTCTCACTTCTCCTTGTTTTGGGGCTGAACCCATGAGACAGATTGCTAAAGGAGGGGGAGAGGGCTCCTATAATCATCTTGTTTAATGCAAGGGAGAAAGCTTTCTTTTCCTTGGCTCCTTTTAGAAACAGGGCCAGCAGCAAGAGAGAGAGGTGGGTGGTTTGAAAAAAGAGCTCTTAGCTGGTTTCCCCTGTGGTTAATTGGACATGTGCTGAGCGACCTGGCCTCCAAGAAGCAGAGAGAAGCAAAGTCCCAGTGTTCTGCGCTCCACCTGGCTGGTCTCTGGTCTGTGCAGCTCTGGTCAGCATCTGCTTTAGAGCCAGGAGTCAGAAGAAGTCCTGTTTGTACGCAACAGACTGTGTCCCCATTCAGATTGACGTTTGCCCAAATGAGGACAGTCACAGGGTACATGCTTCCCACATTCATGTCGTCATTTATTTATCCATTAATTTATTAATTCCCATCTCACACATTTCGCGAGCACTGATGGTGCCTGGTGATGTGTATCTAAAGAGACATAGGATGTTTTCCTTCACTCTCAAGGATTCCATCCTCTAGTGGTGAGATACACAAGTACACAGTGCGATGTTCGGGACGCTCCTTGAGAAGTACGGTGGGGACGTAGTTTGGCTCCCTAGGAATACATTTCATTCTGTGTGTGGAAGTCAAACTGCCGAGACAGTTCCTGATTTTCCCTGTTTAACTCTCCTCCAGATTACATTTGCATTCCAAGCTGGCTTCTCTGGAGTAGTTAATGTGATTCTGGTCCTCTTACACCATCTGTCGGTGCATATGTGCTCGGGGAACGCAGCGTCATTGCTAGCTAGCTGCAGGAAAACATGATCAGGAAAATAGACCTGCTGCCAGAAAATCACAGTGCCCTAGGCAGATGTTGAACAATGATTTTGGGGTGGTAGACTTTAAGGATATGGACCCTCTAGCATCCCTCTATTTGCACAGGTCATGTGGAGGTGTCTGTAGGTATGGTTCGAATGAAACATTTGCAAATATGAGAATATGTTCAGGCCTCCTATTGACAGGTGCGTGTGTCCCAAATATCAGTCTGAGCTTGGCCAAAATCTGTGTAGTGTAGCCACCTGGCATTTGTATGTTGCTCACAGAGTTGTTTTTTTTATTTTCTTGCTTCTCCTGCTGCTCTGCTTTTGACCTGTGTGCTATCAGCTTCATCAGAAGAGAAGCAGGAAATAAATATTGTAATTAGTTCACAGAGGGGCATTAATTAATGCCCCTTCACATGAGTGAAGGCTGCTTCTGACTCACCTGGATTTCTGTTGCTGGTCAAGGACTTCAGACACGTCTAAGTCTGGTCTCCCCAGCCATGGCCATGGCTCCCTCCTTTGAGTCTCATAGTATTTAGTGGCGGCTGTCTCATTGATTTGGCATTCATCGCATGCTGCCTCCTTTTGTTAGTTACCTTTTCATTATATGCCTGGTTTCCTCAACTCATTAGCAAGGTCTTTGTAGACAAGGATTTCTATTCTATGCAGGCTAGCAGGCACTTAGTAAATATTTGATTGTTCAAATAAGTAGGCCATGCACACTTAGTCTTCCAAGATTGCTTATTTTTTTTCCTGGTTTATAAAACTGGAAAGGGTGGGGTAGCGTGGCAATCGCAGTCCCTGGGGGTGGGGGCACTTCCATTATTCTCTGTTGTAAATGACAGTCCCTGGAGCTCAAACGTGAGTAGGTGTCCCCGGATGTGTGCAGTCTGGTGAGAATGTGACTGTCAAGAGTTCAGGTCCATGCTGGATGGAAATGGAACATATTTCTGTTAAGCATCATTTCAGGTCAATTACACAAACATTTGTTGAATATCCACAAGGAGCCAGATGTTGTTCTAGGAACCGAGGATGCAGGGGTGAATGAGGCATCCTTTGGGAGCTGTCCAGCCCCACCGTGGCTCTGAGGTGTTTCTGAGCCAGCTGGAAGGAGAGGCCGGGGGAAGAGCTTTCCGACCCAAAGCTTATCCAGCCTTAGGGAGGAAGCCGTAACAACAGTAACCCTAGTGAGAGGTTTAGTGGGGACAGAGGGTAGAACATTGCTTAACGTAAGAGTTAAGTTTTGGGGTTTTTTTTTTTTTTTTTGGTTGTTCTTTTTTTTAAAATTTATTTAGGCTGCATTGGGTCTTCATTGCTGCGTGCGGGCTTTCTCTAGTTGTGGCGAGCAGGGGCTATTCTTTGTTGTAGGTTGCAGAGCACGGGCTCTACGCGCACGGGCTTCACTAGTTGTGGCTCACGGGCTTAGTTGCTCTGCGACATGTGGGATCTTCCCGGACCAGGGCTTGAACCCCCGTCCCCTGCATTGGCAGGTGGATTCTCAACCACTGCACCACCAGGGAAGTCCCTGGTTGTTCTTTTAAATAATTCATGTCTTTCTCTCCCTGATTAGCATAGTTAACTAAGAGTTCATGATTACTTGTTTCAGCTTCTGCCTTGATTCTCCACTGAGGCTGTTTTCTTTGTTGTTGTTAATTGAAATTGAGAGTAAGAAGTGGAATGCTTTGTTTTGCTCCGGTTTTCTACATGTCTGAAATGAATAAACAAGAAACTCTTCTGGGAGTCACTTACCCCTTTGTTCAGCATGCTGTCACCGTGAACCTGCTCAGGGGTTGCAGGTCATTCTTGTGTAGAATCAGTGTTTTTCAGAGAAGGGGCTGTTGTGTTTTTGCACTCTGACCAAAAACGGACCCAAACCCAAGCTTGTCGGCTTGATAGTGAGGGATGAGATCAGTTTCCGTTTCTTCCTGGTGGTTTGCCTGTCAGCATAATGATATTGGTAGTTACTAATAATGCCTTGGACTTTCCCCAAAGCATCTTTCCTCATAGGAGATTTCAGATTTCATAGGGCTTCCCTCTGGGGAGTCCTGAAAAGCCACTGCAAAGACTACACCCAGCAGAGCAGCTGTCTTTTCCGGACCTGAGTTCTGGAAGCAGCTTCACAGTTCTGGAACGTGGGAGATGGCGGTTAACCTGTCCTCGTGGTTGCGGAACCTCCTCTCCTAGTAACTTGCCTGGATGGTTGCAGAGAGAGCCAGCCCCACCCCCACTTCATTCTCACCCCCATTTGGTGTCTTTGGCCCTGTGAGTTATAGAGGAACAGGTATTCTTATCAACCTTTAACTGTTGAGAAACTGAGAGATGGGGTTAGAAAAAAAAAGAAAATTCAGTGCAGTTAATTTGCTTTAACAAAAAAGCATTAATTAATGCCCCTCTGTGTGCCAGGGGCAGAAAAGTGAGTAAGAGGTCTTATTCCTGATGAACGGCAGCCCTAGTAGAAGATGCTCGCAAAATCAGGTCATTTAAATATAGTAGGTATGTTACTGAACCAAACTGGGGTCCACTTGCCCATCTACTGACACCGGGTTGTGGTGAAGGAAAGTGCAGCGTTTACTGTAAGGCATCAGTCAAGGAGTCTGGTACAGCTAGTGCTCAAAAAGCCCGAACTCCCTAATGGGTTTTAGCAAAGCATTTTTAAAGGCCAGGTGAGGGAGGGGCGTCACAGGGTATGTGATCAGCCCTGCACAATTCTCTGATTGGCTGATGATGAGGTAACAGGATGGTGCCACAGGGGTTAACATTATCAATCCTTAGGCTCCAGTAGGCTACGTGCTCATGGTCATCAAGTAGTTAACGTCTTCCATTTGGTGGTGGTTTTAGCATCTGTAAAACAACTCAGGAAATGTTCATCATATACTGTTATCTAGGTATGTCAGAGAGGAGCTATAGCAGAGGACCTAGGGGAGGGGTCTGTCCCATAGGGTCCTGCTCCGTTACAGGTATAAGATAGAGGTGAGCACAGGGTGCGGGGCGGCCACAGAAGGAGGGCCAGTAATGCTATCTGGGAGACAGGAGAAGGCTTCTGGGAGGAGAGGAAACTTGAGCTGAGACTTCAAGGGAAAAAACCAATGTTGGAATGCCACCCCAGGTTTAGAAAGAGCTTGAGCAGAGACCAGCATGAATCAGAGTGCAAGGTGCCGCTCTTTAGTATGGACGGAATGTAAATCTCGGCTGGGGGTGTGTGTGTGCGTGTGAGGAATGAGGCTTGCAGTAGCTGTGTGGTCAAGGGCCAGGTCCCCTGAGGACTTTACACGCCGCACCAGAGACATTAGACTTTGCTTTTGAAATGATAGGGTCCCTCTGAGGGTTTAAAAATAGGGGAATGACATGGCTAGTGTAGAAAGATGGCTCTGGCAAGCTGAGGAGCATGCATTTAAAAGGACCAAGACTGGAGGTGAGAGATGCTGCTTACGTGGGGACCAAGCATTTGGAGGACTGAGTGTTCAGGACTTGCTTTTTGACTAGGCGGTGTCAGGGGGGATGGGGGTGGTGACAGGGCAAGATGATCATGTCACTCACAGAAAAGCAGAGGAAAAGGAATTGGCCTGAAGGGCCATAGGATGAGTGCAGATGTGGACAAGTTGAACTGAAGTGGCTGTGGTATGTCCACGGGGAGATCCCCAGCAGGGATCTGGACATATTACATCATTTGGTTCTGTCTTCCACTTCCCGTTGCAGGAATTTTCTCTCTGTCATCTGTGATGGATGATCACCCAAGTCTTTGCTTGAATAATTCTAGTGATGGGGCCTTGGCCAAATCAAAAGGAGCTTCCATTTCACTTTGGACAATTTGTTGTTCATTTGTTCGTGCACTAAGTATTTATTCATCCATTCCTTTATGAATGAAAGTTCTCAGGTCAGAGAGAGCCCAAATTCTCCTCACTCCCGTTGCTATGCAGCGGGCTCAGCTTCCAGGAGATACATCCAACAGATATTTTCTCTTCTGCCTGAAAGCCTTTCAGATGCACGAGGACCTCTCCCTGTCCTCTTGAGAGTGTCTCCTATTCCATGGCAAACAGCCCCCGTTCCTTCCCTCCTGTGCTGTAGGATCCTGAATCTACACCCTCTAGCTTCTCCTTTGGGCCCTCCTCACAATGTCAGAGGTTTAAGATGTGGAGCCCAGATCTGTCCCCAGCAGCCTGAAACATGCGTCACATTGGCGCATGATACCAGCATGATCCTAGACACTCAATTTCTTTTAATAAAAACCCTAAGACAGTTTTTTTTTGCCCTATATCATTACCCTATTCTGAAATCAAGAGTTACCCTGAGAAAAAGAAATGGGATTCATTTATTGTGACTTGTGTGTGAAACCATTTGAGCTCCCAGCTCCGACTTCCTTCATGTCTAAGTTCTCTCCAGTCAACTGTTTCGTACTCCATTCTTGAAACAACTTTTTCTTCTTAAGGAAAATAAAACTACTTTTTCTCATCTAGTCTTGAGATCTTTATCTGTTCTCATGGTTCTTTTAGAGATTATTAAAAGGATCTCTGCAATCATACCTTTAAATCTTTCAGGTCCCTAGAATGTGCTTTATTTTGCATTCATTTTCCTTTAACTTCCATCCTTTTTTCTGCTTTGTCCAGTTTGAAGATCATTCTCTTTAAGAAAGACAAAACCAAAATAGAAATTGACTAACTACTGCTGCCTCTTTTTCTGTCTTTCCTATTTATACCATTAACCATCAGACGGATGAGCCTATTCCATTTCTAATTCTTTATAGGACTTGCTGGGTAACCAACCCACGTCTCACTGCCCACTAATCTCCCAATTATTTTGGTAACTTGAAGCATAATCCTTGACTTGTTTTGAGTTTGAGTTGTTTGGCCACTGTTTCTACAGATTGCTAGCTGTAAGAATGATGGCTAGAATTAATTAGCAGATTGCTACTGCCCTTTACGTTTTTGCCCTTGGTTAATATGACTCTTTTCTCATCTTGAATATGTTTTTTTAGAAGTCTGAGCTCATCAAGGACCTTTCTGTCCAGCCACACATTTGTGTTTTAAATTGAGTGTCTACCACTGCTTCACTTATTTAGTGTATCTTTGGTTATATTATGTTATTATTATATTATAGTCCCATCTTCTTGAGAGCTTTGGCCATGAGATGATGTCCATACTTCTGTTTGAACGTTTTGAATTCTCCGTTCCTAAGGGCTGGGGCCCTACGTCCTCTTTCACGACTATTAGGCATATAAAGATGCCTTGGTTTGTTTTCTTGCAAGGTTCTTGTCACTTTCACTTCACCAGCACAAGTTCTCCTTTGGAGGTCAGAATTTGGTCCAGAACAGATGTTCCCTTAACTGTTGCAGTTGATAATGTGACTACCATGTCTCCAAAATTTTGAAAAAGCACTGTTTTTTAAATGCACAGTTTATTCTTAGGTTCAGGGATGTACTTGGCCATGCACCTGCTTTTTAGTCTCATTAATATGTTATGGTCAGAGTCTGCTGGGAACTTCTCAAGAAATGGGATGATTCATTTCCTGAGGTTATCTCGGGTTCGAGGAGCTGTTAAGTAGAATTACCTAGGCAATGTGCAAATAGGCAGACTCCCGGCATTATCACACGGATAGCTCCCATCATGTCTGGTTAATAGGCTGACTCTGCTGGTTCAGTTTGCTTTAAAGATGGCACTAAGCCTTTTGCTCATCACCCTGCTACAAGAAAGAGATTGAATGAGTTACCTTATCCCCGTATCTGCTTCAGTTAGCTTAAACCAAAAGCATATCAGCCAGAAGAGAATTTCTCCTCTTAGGAAGATCTGTGGAGGGGATTGCTTAGACTCCATTGCCCTGTAGCCCCACCACTAGGTTTAACCCATAGCATTTTTGCAGAAGTACCAATTTTAGTAATCTCAAGACAAGAGGAAGTGTTTGGATTGAATGATGTAGTAAAAAGAATTACATCGGGCTTCCCTGGTGGCGCAGTGGTTGAGAGTCCGCCTGCTGATGCAGGGGACACGGGTTCGTGCCCCGGTCCGGGAAGATCCCACATGCCGCGGAGCAGCTGGGCCTGTGAGCCATGGCCGCTGAGCCTGTGCGTCCGGAGCCTGTGCTCTGCAACGGGAGAGCCTACAACAGTGAGAGGCCCGCGAACCGCAAAAAAAAAAAAAAAAAAAAAAAAAGAATTACATCAAGTATTAAGATCCTGAGTGAGTAAAACTAATATCTCAAAAACATGGGAAAAGTGAAAGAAAAGTTTTGTATATAATTTGGATTTGAGAGACCCAGTAGCTCTGTGACCCTGATGAACCCCCTCTTAATTGAATGGTTTCTCATGGTGAGCATCTCACCAGCTTACTGGGTGATGAAGCGAATATCAGGCACACGTTCCTTCTCCTCCTTCTCCTCTTCAGTACAAAAGATAATTTGAAATCAATACAGTTACTTCAGTGCTGCTTTTTTTTTTTTTTCTCAAGGGCTTGCTCTCTCGTTCTGATGTAGTCTGTCTTGGAGACATTTCTCAGGACACACTTTCCTCCAACTTTTTAATTTTTAAGACTGTGGGAAAAGTTGGAAAAATTGTATAAAAATTACTCTGTGACCTTCCCCTACAGCTCCCATAACAATCACCAATTGTTAACATTTTGTCCATTTGCTCTGCTTTTTCCATCTATCTTGTCTGTCATCTTTCTATCCATCCATCCGTCCAGCCATCCATCTGTCCAGCCACCCTTTTTTTTTGGGAATCATTTGAAAGAAAGTTGCAACTCTTGTGCCCCTTTATAGCTAAATACTTAAACATATACATATCTCCAGGAAGTAAGGGTATTTTCCTACACAATCAGAATGCCATTATCACACCCAAGAAAATGATCATGAACTCAGTATTACTTATAGACTATTATATTTTCTCAGTTGTCCTTTACTGTTTGTAGCTGCTGTTTTTTTTTTCTAATCCAGGATTCAGTCCATGTTTACATATCGCATTTGTTTATTATACCGCTTTAGTCTCTTTTAATCTATAACAAGCCCTCTGCCTCTTTGGTTGGTTGGTTTTTCATGGCCTTGATGGTTTGAAGAATCCAGACCAGTTGTCATGTAGAAAGTTCCACATTCTGAATTTGTTCAATCGCATGGGATAGTAGTGCCTAGATGGTGTGGTATCCTCAGTGCTTTATCCAGGAGGTACATGATGTCAGGTTGAACCACTGTGAGTGATTCTAAGTTTGTCGAGGGTTGTAACTCAGATTGTCTGCTGTAAATTACATTTCCCCCTTTGCAGTGAGTGTGAGTTGATATCTTTAGACCGTGTGAACACTCTGGTCCTCTTATCTGACTCGGTTGTTACAGTGGGGGGCTATAGTACAGTCACTTTTCTCATTCCGTCATTGTTTTCAACATTTATTAGGTAGCACTGTAGTATAATTTTTAAAAAATTCCCTCTTCCCTTTCGGTATCATTTAGAGACCCGTGCCCTATTTTCATTCAGTGTATTATCTGTTACCATCATCTCTCTTTGTTAAGTTCATATTTTCCCAGACTGGCCAGTTGGAGCCCCATCAAGGTGGCTCGCATGTCCTTTTGGGTCATCGACATCCATCTGTGAGCACTTCCCCCCTTTCTGGCACAACCTTAAACTTGCCCGGCTTTAGCCCAGTATCAGCCACTTCTCCAAGGAGCCCTGGTTCCTCTTACAGATGAATGTTATCTGGAAACCAAGCTCTTGCCTCGGAGACTTTAACCGCAAGGATCCTTTTACTTGCATTTGGGCAGGTACAGCACCAACGAAGGGGAGACCTGGAAAACATTCATCTTCTCCGAGAAGCCGGTGTTTGTGTACGGACTCCTCACGGAGCCTGGCGAGAAGAGCACTGTCTTCACCATCTTTGGCTCCAACAAAGAGAACATCCACAGCTGGCTGATCCTCCAGGTCAATGCCACGGATGCCTTGGGTAAGCTGCTGCCTCCTTGGCCCTTTGCATGGAAATACCTATTGACCAAAGCATCAGCTTAGATTCTGTGCCCTGGGAAGAGTTTGTGATCCATTGAAGAAGATGGGCACATATGCAGTAAGTGAATGCGAGATTCAGAGGCAGTTGCTCGGGCAGTTGTTAATAGGGCCACATGTTGTCTTTTTTTTTTTTTTTTTTGCGGTATGCGGGCCTCTCACTGCTGTGGCCTCTCCCGCTGCGGAGCACAGGCTCCGGACGTGCAGGCTCAGCGGCCATGGCTCACGGGCCCAGCCGCTCCGCGGCACGCGGGATCCTCCCGGATGGGGGCACGAACCCGTGTCCCCTGCATCGGCAGGCGGACTCTCAACCACTGCGCCACCAGGGAAGCCCCCAACATGTTGTCTTTTTTATCCTCATTTCCTGTGTGGTCACGGGCACAGGGCAGATGTGTGCTGAACATGTGAATGATTGAATGCTTGGAAAACAGACTTCCAAATTAGCAGTTCCAGTTTGGCAAATTCAGTGGGTAACTACTACTAGTGATGCAGGGTCCTCTCAGAGCTGTCTGGGGTCTCATCACCATCTGCTAGCCAGGACCCAGGACCTGTAAATAAGTGAGCAGGGAGAGTGAACCTCCTTATCATACTTCCTCCTTCCTCACCCCCCTGTTACACTGCCCTCTGCAACTTCTCTGCTTTGGCTGACATTATTCCAGCTGCCTGGAATGCCCCTTGGGTTCAATTTCCACTCGTTGAAATCCTTCTCATGGGTCAGGATCCAATACGTTTGACTGCTAATCCCAACCAAAAGATCTCTCCCCTCTTCTCTGTGTCCCTAGCATACGTGTACTCATCACACCTTGAATTATAAATTTGTGTCTGTCACTTTGGGTGTGTCTTCTCCCATCGACTAGATCATAGGTCTTTAGACACAAGAACCTGCCCTGTGCATATGTATATTCTACCCACTGGACGGCCTGATAACCTTATTGTCAGTAAGGGTTTAATAAATGCTTGTTGATTGGAACGGTGTTGAGTTGACAGTAGTTCATCAATTTCAGGCAGATTTAATCTGACCAAAGACACATATGAAAAAGACGTAAACTACCAGTATAGACATTGGCGTACTTTGGAATTCCTGTAGAAACCACTCTACTTAAATTTCGAGTGGATGTGGGTAGATGGAATGACTGTCCAGGTTGTCTGACCAATTCTCAGCCTCCTTTCATGAAGATCCCATACCTTCCGAGCAGTGACAGCGAATTCTCTTGCTCGTGGGCCATACTACCAGATGAGTCCACGCTGCCTCGGGAAGCATGCAGGGGGCAGTACTCCTGAGTGATACCATCTCTCAGGGATTCAGCCTCTACCTAACTCCCTGGAGATAAACACCTCTGGGCACCTATTTCTAAAGGAAACTGCAGAATCTGCTAAAATCTTTCAGAAGTGTAGACAGTGAGCACCAAAGATGCTTGCTTCTTCCCCTCTTTCTCAGATGGATGTCCGTGTTTCAGGGGACACCAGGGGGCTGCTGCCCGGCCTCAGAGCCGGCTGATTAGAGGGGCAGGCTGGCTCCGGAGGCCTGCACACCCGCTGGGCAGTAACGGGAGGCACGGGAAGTGGGTGGCTGGGCTGCGGGGTGGGCAGGGCAGGAAAGCCTGCGTGGGTCTGCCTGTAATGCTGCATTTCCTCCTCCTCAGGGGTCCCCTGCACAGAGAACGACTACAAGCTGTGGTCCCCGTCTGATGAGCGGGGTAGCGAGTGTCTGCTAGGGCACAAGACTGTTTTCAAACGAAGGATCCCCCACGCCACGTGCTTTAACGGAGAAGATTTCGACCGGCCGGTGGTCCTGTCCAACTGCTCCTGTACCCGACAGGACTACGAATGGTGGGTTCTACGTCCATGCCAGGGACTGAGTTCCATTCTGGTCACTCACCGGTGTGGGAAACAGACTAGGGCGTGGTTCCTTCCCCTGAAGAAAGGGAGGGAATCATAGGAAACAAATATTTATTAAGCATCTCTTATGAGCCTGGAACCGTGCTAGGCAGTTTATGCAGGTTATTCCGTTTAGTTGTTACAGCCGTGTGATGTGGTGGAGGTGTGACACCCAGGCAAGATGCAGTGGTTTATGCAGGAATAGATCACTCTGGGATTTGTTTCTACGAGGGCAACCCAAGAAAGGAACACGCTGAAGGTTCGATTGTAGATAACTCCTTTGTGTTAGAAGCCCTATTCTAGAGGGAATTTGTTTCTTTATCTGAAACAAGGGGGGGTTAGTGTTTAATATATATTTACATATATATATATATTTGTATATTCATTAGTCCTTGAGTAAAATATCCAAGGCACTGCTTGACATTGTGGAAGAAATGACATGCACACAAATCATTGTAACAGGAGATGGGAAGATGCAGGTACCTTGGAGGAGGAACGGGTGTTTTTACTGGGATTATTGATAGGAAAGAGGAGACTGATTTGCTGCTGGGGAATCAGGAAATCTCTGGAGGCAACACTGTTTGAGATGGGCTTTAAGGAAGAAGCATCTGGATACATGACTGGAGCGTTCTAGGAAGATGAAGCGGCAGCGTGAAGGTGTGGAAACAGGAAAGTGTAGTTGGTGGTTTAGTTTGGATGCCTTGTTGGGTGTATGACTGAGGGTGGGTGAGTGGAGATGAGGCTGAAAAGAGAGAGAATACGGTAGGGTGGAGGCTCGGGCGTGGACCATATTCTGTAAGCAGGAGGGTGTCTTTGGAGGCTTTTGAGGAGAGTTGATGACCAGAACAGAGCTTAGCTTTAGGAAGATGATGCTAGCAGTAGAGACATAGGGTCTCAGAGCCCGTAGACAATCCCCCAAGTCTGTGATCCAGCATGAAATCATTCCAGATTTGCAGGGCTCTCAGTAGAGCATGGATACTGATCATAAGCACATAACTCATTTTTCAGTGGTTGCCGAAGCATAAAGAAACAAAAGGTTGCTTTGGGAAGCCACACTTTTCTTGACTAAAGCCAGAAACCTTGGATGTGTTCTAGTCCAGAGGTGGGAACAGGGCCATAGAATAAACGTTTTAGGCTTTGCAGGCCATGTGGTCTCCGTTGCAGCTACTCAGCTCTGCCTACGTATCGAGATTGCTGCCTAGATGAATGGGCCTGGCCGTGACCTGGTAAAGCTTTATTTACAACAGCCAGCCAGATTCATGCAATTCCAGTCCTAGACCAGTGCTTCTGAAACTTGAAGGCGCGTGTGAATCATCTTGGATCTCATTAAAATGCAAGTCCTGACTTGGTTGTCGTGGGGCCCTGCAGTCGCCCAGGCTCCAGGTGACCCCGAGGCTGCTTCTTTGCAAAGCTACCCTCAGAGCAGCAGGGCTTTAGACAGCTGAAGACGAGCATCCTCTCCGAAAGCTGTGTGGTCCTAAGGTAACAGCGTAGACGCTTTTGTGGCAGAAGCACAGAGCTGTTCAGTGTTCCCAGTGACGTCCACTCAGTGCCCCTCTGCTGCCTTCTGCCTTCCCTTAGAGAACCCTAAATGGTAACGCTGGTCGGAGGGATTTTGCTGGTCTGAGGTATCCCTGCCGACTGGATTGAGACTTCGGGGACCCAGATCATGGAAAAGATTACAAGCCCTCTCTCCTCCCTCTTTTATCCCCATTAAATACTTGAAAATAAGGCAAAATGAAGAATATGTGAGAAAATAACAAATCTTGATTTTTTTTTTATGATGACCACTATTATGCTTTTTCTCTAAAATCATCATTGTTTTTCTCGAAAATCCCCCCAAAACAGCAATAGCAACAACCAAAAGCAAAAGCCAGGGGCCTGACCCCCATGGGTCTACCACACCCACGCAGCTCAAACCCACTGGAGGCTGAGACCAGGAAACGGCCTGCCCTGCCCCTCTTGGACTTGGGCTTTGGGCCAGATGGGGTTGTGGGGTGATGACCATGCAAGTGGTGAAGGGTCTGTTTCAGGGCATCCTGTAGTTCCTCTGTTTGCGGTAGCTTCTAGAAAGGAACCAGCCTGCCTGCATGGCCCTTGGAAAGGTTTGGCGGCACTGGCCTGTGGCAGTGGGGAGGGCAGGGTCTGGACATGAACATGAAGAGAGGAAGTGAGAATCGGCGAGCTCCTAGTGTCTGTCCGTTAATCCTGCTCCTGAGGGACAGCTGTACTTACTTCTAACAGTCCTTTCGGGCCTCCCTGGGAAGCACAGTCACTTGCCTCTATGTTCCCTGATTTCAGGAGTAGTTTCTTTTACATCTTTATATTCCCCCAGGTTGCCAATAAGAGTGGTTTTCAAACTCTTGACTGCAACTCCTAGTAAGCAATGTATTTTATAGTGTGATCCTGTACCTACACATATTTGTGTATGTAGACACGTGCACACATCTATGTAAACAGAAGTTTTATGAGGTAAGACTTACTTTCAAGTGCAATGAATTTTGCAGTTTCTTTGTGGGGAGGGGAGGAAGCAGGTCTGGACCCTCCAATATGCTTTCACAGCCCACTAGGTCATGACCTATAGTTTGAAAAAGCTGCCCAAGAAGAGTACTTTGCCATTGGAGTAATGAATGCTCTGCCTAGTTCCCCAAAAGGTTTAAAAGCAGCCATTCCATAAACATTTACTGGATTTAATGAATGGAACGTGTTTGGTACAGTAATAAAACTGCTCCCTTCTGAAAAATGCTCTACAGGGTGCTAAATGTGGACTGTGATGTGATATGTACACGAACCACCTTGCCCTGTACCTGTTAATACTTCTCCTGTAGTAGGTGTTCTACTTAATAGAGTAAGTGAAGGCTTTGGGGTAAAGCACATCAACATGGAAAGTCCCGTTGGATTACGAGTTTATGGTTTGGGCCAGACCTTGGCAAGTACAGCTGCCTCGTTTTAGAGCCGTCAGCTCACGCAGACAAGGGCAGGGCCAAGACTAGACCTGGGACCCCTGCTTCCTACCCCAGGGCTCTGCCTGGCTAGCTGGCCAGTGTGGAAGAGGCGTGGTCCCCAAATTGCAGAAGGTCTGTGGACTCAAGGTCTAGGTCCCGAAGTGCACGAGGAGGCCCCCGTGGTGATTTTAGGGAGTAGGTGGACATGCTCTTAAATAACATTGAATCCTTAGTTTAGAAAAAAGACGGTTCCTTTAAATTTCTCTTTTAATCCTTCCAGTCATGTCAAGGAGAAAGTCTCACTGGGTGCTAGTAATTCTTCACATTTGCCAATTGCTTTTAACAAAGAGAGGGCAGGCCCAGAGTCTCTGGGCAGGGAACTGGGTCCAGCTAAAAAAATTCGGTATGATTTTGTCTTTGGCATCATGATCTGTCTCGTTTTTGTCTATTTATGGCATATGATAATGGTTTTCCAATTCAGGCTCTGTTATAAAGTTTCTTTTGAAAATGCATTAGTGTAAAATAGTGAGTATTCGTTAAAGGGACATGTTGAGTAACTTACAGTACAGGTGGTGGGCAGTAAGGTGGACTTCGCAAGGGAGGGTCCCCAAATACCTGAAGTGTGTCAACCAGCGGCCTTACTGAGCCCCAATTGCCTTTTCAGTGACTTCGGCTTCAAGATGAGTGAAGACTTGTTATTAGAGGTTTGTGTTCCGGATCCTGAGTTTTCTGGGAAGTCACACTCCCCTCCTGTGCCTTGTCCTGTGGGTTCTGCTTACAGGAGAACCAGAGGGTACGTCTCACAGAGGTTGCCATGTCTGGGACACGGCGGGTCTGCACTTGGCATGGAGAGCACAGAGGACCACCTGGGTTCCTTTTATCCTCTAAATGCCAGAATTCCAAGGTAGCAGGTTTCAGGTAGCTTGGGTGATATTTAAAACTGCGATGTTTGCAAACTCGTCTCCCCACCCTAGCCCCCGTGGAAAAACATGCAAGTCTGTAAGCTTCTCTGCAGCTCCGGTTGTTTCTTAAGTCATAAACTTCAGCCAGTGTACGTCTTCAGAGCATTGTATTGAAGAGATACACTTGACTCTTGAACAGTACACTTGACTCTTGAACAGTACGCAGTTGAAATGCATGTAAGGTCCCCTTACGTGTGGATTTTCTTCAGTAAATATAATACCTCTATTTTCATTGTACAGATCCTTAAGTTAAGGTGGGGGAAAGTTTGTGTTCAATGAGAGATCACAGTATGTGGAATCAAAAGAACTAGGGTTCTAGTCCTGATTCTTTTCAGACTATTTGAGTTCCTGCGTTTGGGTGAGTCATTTATGAATTCCTTTGATTTTGAGGTAGAGGTAGCAGTACTACATGGATTTTTACCTATAGTGGGGGGGTAGGTCAGTGCCCCTAACCCTGGAGCTGTTCAAGGGTCAACGGTATATGTGAAACTCTCGCCTGGGACAGTGCTCTAAATTGTCTGGGCTGCCTCATTTATTTATAGGCAGAAGCAATTCGGAATGATTCAACTTCCTTCTTCTTGCTCTATAGGAAAATGAATAGATAAGCTGTATTGTCCATGGATGGGTAAATGTTCCTTTATGACTATTCTTTGATGTTTCTGACCTCTTGCTCTTGGCGGGGGGCGGTGACAGCTATCGGAAGATTTCCGGGGACACCTGCAGTGGAGGAGATGTTGAAGTACGCCTGGAAGGAGAGCTGGTGCCGTGTCCTTTGGCAGGTGAGACGTGGTTTCTTCCCTTTGTCTTGTCGAGACATTGTTGAAGCATTCCCGTGATCTCACCCGGCTCTGCAAACTTCTGGAGAGAAAGAATGGAAGTTACGGGCATCTCAGAGCTCCCGTTTCCCCCTAAGCATGGTATCCAAACAACATTTATTTATAACCTTATGTTTTTATAGGAATGGAAGACATTTTCGGAGGGAAATCCCTTTGTTCATTGAAAAATATTTATTTGGCATCTGTTGTATTCTAGGCATGGGGGGCTGAGGGCACCCTTAGGCCTTCTGTGTGTTCCTTGATCTGTTTGTTTGTCATAGAAAGAGACTCATGGCTTTCTGGGAAATAGCTAAGTGATCTATCTTAATTTTTATAACAATAATTATGACGAATATTTTAATGGAATTTTACACATTTTAATGTACTTTTCCATGCGTTATCAGTTTAATCCTTAGAACTACCCAGTGAAGCAGATGTTATTATTAGCTCCATTTTTTTTTTTTTTTTTTTAAATATGAGGAAGTGTGTTCAGAGGAGAGAGTTAAACAATTTATTTGAGGTCACACATCTGGTAAGTGACAGAGCTAAAATTCAGACTCTGAGCCTCATGCTTTTCCTTGGCCATCACTCAGGTGGCAAATGAACGTCATTCCCATTCTTTGAGGTGATCATATGCATGCTCATTGGGGGAAGCTTCTGGAGCAAGTGCACGTGCTCTAAAGGTATAATGTGTTCCAAACATTTCAAGTTGATTTGGTGGTGATGGCACATGTTGAGGTGTTTGTGATATAGACGTGAAATTATGATACCTTAACAGAGAGCTAATCCCTTAGCATCTTTCCTTTCTTTGCTCTGTTTCTAGTCTTTTCCATGTACGGCTTCTCTTCCTTCTGAGCCCTCCCCCCTGCTCATGGCTCTCAGGGAAGGTGCGTGACCGGAGCTGGCTCCATTGGTGGTGGTGGTGTCCGATGGAACGGCCATCAGCGCCAAAGGAAGCATGAGCGAACAGCCGCGTTCTCCGCGGGCAGGGAAGAGCAGCCCTCTCCTTCGCTCACTGCTCACCAGCTTGCCCTGGTGTTTTTCATGCTAAGCTCATTAGTCCCTTAATTTAATCTTCCATCATTACCGAGTAATTAACATCCCTCACTGTGGAGACTTAAAAAGAACATGGCTTCAGCAGATTCCCACAAATGAGGGGATAATATTCAAACAGTCCCCTCACGAGAGCTGTTATTGATGAGGGCTTGGGTGAGCAGGGTTTGAGTGATCGCTCTTAAGGGGCTGGAGTAGGTACTTTGGTAATAAATATTTCTGAAGGTAATTCAGTGAGGGACAAAACAGTTTGTTTAAAACTGTCTAAACTGGTAGGAAAGCTATTTTCTCTTCTGATAGGAGAAGATAGAATAGGGAATGAAGTGGAAAAATCTCATTTGTAGTGTAAGCCACATCCTAAATGTTTTTTTTGTTTTTTTTTAAAGCATGGAACAGAAGGCAGGGATGTAGCAAGAAAGGAAAAGATGGTTTTATAAGACTAATGTGGAACCATAATATATTTGCAAAGATGAGGTAATCTGGTCATCTGGAAGGATTTTTAAAAGTGAAGTAATTTTTCTTCCTTTGAGATTAGGATGATAACGCACATCTCTAGGCTGGGCTCATGTATGGCTGGGGTTAACCAAGAATTCTATTTCTTTTCTAAGTTAAGAATTGCACACAAAATGCTTTCTGTTCCTCTACACCCAATCCTAAGGCAGGTGTTTCAAGACTCAGACTCTACTCAAAAGGCACTAGTTGGTTAGAAGAAAAAAAACAACAGAATGAGGTTTCTAGATGGTAGAGAGATGTGGGGTGAAGGGCTTGCTGCTGTGAATGTGTCTCCGCGTCTCCACGTGGCAGCTGCCACGAGAATCCTTGATTCCAACATCATTTACAAGCTCGGCACTTTTCATCTTGACTGTTCCATCCCCTGGGAATTACAGTGGGAAGGTTTTCTTGGAAATCAAAGGGAGGGGTTTGTTATCATGTGGTGGTAGCTTAGATACTTTTGAAGTGAAGTAATACGGAAGGAAAAGAAGGCAAATTTACCTTTGGTAAAAAATTGTAGGTAGACTTATATTTTGGGGGTGCATGATCTATATTGAAGCCTTTATAAAGCAGAGGTGGCTAAGACATGTTAACTCGTTGAATCAATGGGATGAGAGAGAGAAGACAACCACAGTCACCGTGCAGGCATGCAGCAGAGGGTTCCAGATTTGCAACTTGGTCCCAGATGCAACATACTGTCACAACGGATGCCTCAGATATGGATGCAGGTGTGTTGCTCGTCTCCATTACCTTGGAAGAATCTGGATGTTTTCCAGGTTGTTCGCTAAGTGGAAGAGATAGAGCACCAGCTCTTCACGTTCCTAGTTGTCTGACATTAAGTCAGTCTCGTAAGCACTCTGGGCTTCTATTTCTATGTCTTGAAAAATGGCACCATCGGTGTTACAGCATTGGGTGTTAAAACATAGACTCTGGATCCAGACCATCTGAGTTCAAGTCTTGCTTCTGCCACTTACTAGTTGTGTGACCTTGAGTGGGTTACTTAACCTCTCTGCTCTCAGTTTTCTCGTTTGTAAAATCAAATTAATAGTAGTTCTTCTATTGTACAGTTGTTACTGGGATCAAACAATGCCTGGTACAGTGTATGTACGTTGTGTAAGTATTTAAGTAGAAATAGAATCTTTGTGATGATTGTGTTGTAAAACATTTTGTAGGTGGCCAAGAATATAGTAGGGTGATATAATTGCTCTTTGTCATTGTGAACAATATTGAATGGGTGAGTAAATAGATTAGGAAACGTAGCTGTAAGTCTTCAGTGACTTGGGGTCTCTAGTCAACAAGATTACGATGCCATGTGATGCAGTCCTGTGACAAGGAAGAACGTGCTGATCTGTGTAATTACTTTGTCAAGTGTGACCAAAACTTTTAGGCCGAGCTCTGAAGAATAGCTATTGGAGCATGACTACTGGAGGGAATCTAGATTTTTAAAAAATGTAGCAAGTAGACACTTTGCAAAGGAAACAGAGGTTCACGGGAGTTTAAGAAACTTGCCCAAGGCAAGGCAGAAATGTGATTCCTTTATCCACCTTCTAAGTCTGGATTCCTACATTCTCACTTGACCCACGCCATGTGCAGTGGCTCTGAGGTTTATGGGTGAGAAAAAAAGAGGGTCAGACGTGCGAGGACCCGTTCAGCATCCCCAGGTCCAGCCCCCTGTCGTCTTTGTGTGTCTGTGCAGAGGAGAACGAGTTCATCCTGTACGCCATGCGCAAGTCCATCCACCGCTACGACTTGACCTCCGGAGCCACCGAGCAGTTGCCTCTCACCGGGCTGCGGGCAGCGGTGGCCCTGGACTTTGACTATGAGCGCAACTGCTTGTATTGGTCCGACCTGGCCTTGGACATCATCCAGGTGCGTCCACTCTGGGTCTGCTCGCGGGGGCTGTGCCTCGTGACTGCCCGGTCCTGGTAAGCTTCTTTCAGAGTGCCCTAAGGAGATGGGTATTGGAGGTTTTTAAGTTGTAACTCCTCTCAGGGCCAACGGGTGACACTTTTCAGTTTTCTGTTTCAGTATGTTCTTTTCAGTTTTCTGTTTCAGTATGTTCTTTGCCTACCTACCTCTGTCCTTGTAGGAAGGACAAAGGGAGCCCTCAGTCTGCGGTATTGCTTATAAGTGAGGTCTCCCTTCACCTGCGGGGAAGATTTTGGGACTCGGTCTGTAGCACTATTAGTCCCTCCCTATCGTACCCACTGCCTCGTTAGCATCCTTCTTTCCAAGCCGTGATATAGTAACACTTGACTTCTCCATTGTTCACGTAATTATCCATTTCAGCTATTCTGAGCACAGTCAAGAGCCAGGAAGTAAGCTGTAAAGGTCGCCGTGCGGGCCAGATAGATGGCCGTACACGCAGACCCATGCATTTTAAAGGAGAGCTATTTGATATTTATTCATTGCCTATTTAATCCTTTTAGAAAAGCAGTTCCAGCAGGTTTTATCTGGACCTCCAACCCAACAGAAGTTTTACAGGGCCCGGGTATCCGAGGGGTTTGGTGGAAGGGTGGCAGTGACTACTGCCCGTTTCTGTCCCAGCAATGGCACCTGATGGCTAGGAGCCTCCCGAGGGAGGAAAGACTTTTTATAAAAAGCAGACACAGGATTTTAAAAATAACAGCAGTCTGGTTTCGTTTATTTTAAAAGCAGACAGACTCATGCATTTTGGTCATCTCCACCTCATTATTGTGATACAGCACAGCTCAGTGACCGGTGTTCCCGGTGATAATGCAAGGTGATATAAAAGATTCAGTTCTGCTTAGTTATTCTGCTTCAAACAGGAAGCCATAATCCATTTTAGAAATGCTTTTATTAAAAAGCAGCTTCATGCATCTGGAACACTTACGAATATGAAACATCTCCGCCCTCACCATTCAAGCCAATTGAATAAGTGGGTTCCCATCGAAGGGACTGGTTTGGCTGGAGGTCATTTGAACATTTCACACCGTTTCTTCTTCTTTCTTTCTCAACAGCGCCTCTGTTTGAACGGGAGTACAGGGCAAGAGGTGATCATCAGTTCTGGCCTGGAGACAGTAGAAGCCTTGGCTTTTGAACCCCTCAGCCAGTTACTTTACTGGGTGGATTCTGGCTTCAAAAAGATTGAGGTATGTCCTTAATTATGCAAGCAGGGGAGCCCTTGGGCTGTGAGCCAGATTTGACACAGATGCAGGAGCCAGTGTGTCTAATTCCTCTGGAGATTCCCTGAGAAATGCAGAGAATGGAGATCCCGTGTGCAAACAGGGTGCCTGAATCTGTCAAACAGAGATTTCATTAAGATGCCTGAACACTTATATTTGGGCTAGCAGAAGCACAGAGTAGTAACAGTAATGATGATAATAATACCGTAGCGTTATTATAATGCCATAACATCCACACTCGAGTATTATGCCGTCAATTAGCATAATGAAGGTAATATCATGATTGCCATCCTTATCATTGTTATTAATGATGAGGAACCCTGTTGGAACCACTTTGCATGAATTATTTGATTCACCTCTCACAGCCACCCTGTAAGGTAGGTGCTCTCGTACCCTCACTTCACCTGTCTGCACCTGAGCTCCGCAGGGCACTAGGAGGGTAAGAAGTCATGGTCTCCTGGGCATGCACAACTCCTGCATGTTCCTGCTGAGGCAGTGGGGCGCTGCCTCCGCACCTCTTTATACTGATTTCACCGGGGAGACATGACTTGTGGTTTACTGGAAGGCACAGTAGAAGCAGAGAAACCCAGAGAGATGGGGGAAGTTGCATGACAAAAGCCACAAACTCGAGAGACAGATCTGGGTTCAGTCTTTATTCTAGTAGCTAAGTGACTTGGGCAAGTTTCTTATCCCCTCTAAGCTTCAGTTTCTTCATCTGTAAGATGAGGATTCCTTTATCCACTCAGTCATTTGACAAGTGCTGTTTTCGGGCACGCTCTGTGCCAGGTATGGTTTTAGGTCATGATGATACAGCAGGAGGGAAGACACACAGGTCCCTGTGCTGAGAGAGATTAGGTTTTAGTGGAGGAAGCAACATAATGAAGAAATAAGTCCATCCGTCCTATTGGTGCCACGTGCTGCAAAGAACATCAAATGGGGCAATGTGACTGTGTGGCTGGGGAGAGGAAGTGTCTTGGAAGGGACATCTGAGCTGAGCCCGGATCCGGGAGGGGATCGTTGGCGTGTTCCCCTCACAGGGCCGTTGAGAGGAGGGAATGGAAAGATGCACAGCGCCGGGCACACCCTGAGCGGTGCGTCGGTGGTCTTCTTATTACCCTTCTGCTCCTTTTTCTAATTGAGTGTGGTCAGCGCTCTGCTAGAAGGGTGCAGGTGAAGCTTCAGTGCCCACACGCTCACAGTGTACAACTCAAACACTGTGTGTGAAATGGTGTAAGAAGAGTGGCTGCCCCTTGATCGAGGTGGCTCAGAAGGGTCAGCAGAGCAGGTGGGCCTGGGGGTGGATATGGCGGGAGCAGGCGGGAGCAGGTGTGTCAGGCTTGGGGAACCATGAGAAGACCAGCCTCCCTGAAGTTGTAGGAGCCTGTGTGGAGGAGAGAATGTGGAGAGAGCAGAGTCTGTGGAGACCCTTAAACGGCAAGGCGGGGACGTTGAGAATTGGTTTTGTGGACAAAGCAGAGCCACTGGTGGCTTTGGAGCTTAGAGCAGCGGGGGCGGGCGGAGTTCGTAAACGCGCAGTGAGCACTTAACTTCGTGCAGGTCATCAAGCCCCCAGAACTGGGGCACCGGTGGCGCTGGCTCCGCTGTCAGACTGTGTGAGAATTGTCACCTGAGCCAGAGGAGGGAAGAACTCGCTCTGGCTGGAAAGATCAGGGCAGGTTTCCAGATCAGTCTGCAGGGGAATCGGGCGGCCATAAAGGGACTCATCTATAGGCAGGAGCCAAGTAGGAAACTTTGCGATGTGGGCCTTTTAAGGGGCTCAGACCCATCTTGGCCTTTTCCCCTCCTTTATTTGTCAGGTGGGGAATCCAGATGGCGACTTCCGACTCACGATCGTCAATTCCTCTGTGCTTGATCGGCCCAGGGCTCTGGTCCTTGTGCCCCAAGACGGGTAAGTGTGGTCCCAAAGGAAATCCGTGTGTGTCCAATGCTGCAACAGACAGATTCTCATGGGAAGGCAAACCGCTGGACAAAAACTTGTTTCTGATGATTGTGGCTGAAATAATCTATGACCTGCAAGTCTTGGAACCATGGCCTAGTCATCCCGGGCAGCTAACTCCATCCCCTTTCCGTTAGCAAGCATCAGAATCTCTGTAGGCACACAGATGCCTCACAGCTGTGGGGTGTTTCTCTAACAAAAGGTAGTATTAAAAGTCTCTCTGGACATAGTCAGGCCTGGTTGGATATTGTAGGGAGTCTTTATCTTGAGTTTAACATGTGATGCACACATTTAACCCCTTGCTTCTTTTCTCCGCCCCCCAGCTTGTGTTTTCTTACCAGCGATTTGTATGCACTTGGGAAATGCAGAGGTGCTTTTTATTAATTTATTATTAACTTAAGGAAACAGAGCTAAAAGGGAAATTCTGGATGAGGCTTTCTAGCATTTATGATTGAGAATTAGATCTATTTTTAAAAGAAAATTCTGAAAATAAGATATGCATTTGATTAAAAACATTAAAAGAGAGTAGAAGTTTACGAAATGAAAAATATTTGTTTCCTCCATTCTCTTATCTCTTCACCCTCCCATTTCCTAGGGGTAAAAATCATTATTAACAGTTTCCTGGTTAACAGTTATCATTCAGAGTTTATTTTTACCCATGTACACGCGTATGCCCTTTAAACGCAGACACACACGCGTATCAGAAAAGATTACAGGTTTACTACTATTCTGCATGTTTTAAAAATATTTAATATGGTTTGAAGATTGTTTTATGTGAGCACATGTAGATCTTTAGACATCGTAATATTCTTTTGTGTGTACCATAATGTATCACTTTATAGATTAACATTTTTGTGTGTATACATGTATATACACCTAAATATATACGTGTATACACACCTATATATATATATTTTTGGCTAGTATGAACAATGCTGTGATGACCATCTTTGTACATTGTCTTTTCATAACTTGATTATATCCATATATAAATTCCAATAAAGGAATTTGTGGGTCAAGTAATTAAGTGGCTTTACGTATTAGAATTAGAGATTATAATAACAATGCTGAACTAACTGGCTGAATTCTTATCTCTTCGGAGCAGTTTTTGAGCTCCCATTTCCCGAGTTCTGATGGGATGTGTGCTCTTCCCCGGTTTTGGCCAGGGTGATGTTCTGGACCGACTGGGGGGACCTGAGGCCTGGCATTTACCAGAGCAACATGGATGGTTCGGCTGCCTATCGTCTTGTGTCGGAGGACGTGAAGTGGCCCAATGGCATCGCCGTGGACGAGCGGTGGATCTACTGGACGGATGCCTACCTGGACTGCATCGAGCGGATCACGTTCAGCGGCCAGCAGCGCTCCGTCATCCTGGACAACCTCCCACACCCCTACGCCATTGCTGTCTTTAAGGTGGGGCCTCACCTGTTCCAGCATTGGGCAACCTGTCAGTGTAGGTGAGGAGCAGACTGAGGCGTAGAGCCTGCTGTCTCCGGGTTTTTGCAGAGATGCTTATCTAACTTAGAAAATCAGCTCGTTTCTGAATTGGAGGCAGTTTCTTTCTGCCCATAGGGAGGGATGCCAGACAGAGCTGCCAGGGGTCCAGGGCGCTCACTGTTCACCTTTCAGAGTTTGAGGTTGCATCCCATGAAAATTCCTGGCTTGCCTTTCAGTGTTGGTAGCCTCATTTTGGCTCTGTGTCTTTTTTTTAAATGTTTTATTTTTTGGCTGCACTGGGTCTTCGTTGCTGCGCGCAGGCTTTCTCTAGTTGCGGTGAGCCGGGGCTACTCGTCATTGCGGTGTGCGGGCTTCTCGTTGCGGTGACTTCTCTTGTTGCGGAACATGGGCTCTAGGTGCGCGGGCTTTAGTAGTTGCAGCACGTGGGCTCAGTAGTTGCGGCATGTGGGCTTAGTTGCTGTGCAGCATGTGGGATCTTCCCAGACCAGGAATCAAACCCGTGTCCCCTACATTGGCAGGCGGATTCTTAACCACTGCGCCCCCAGGGAAGTCCCTGGCTCTGTGTCTTGGTCTCTTGTGAGGTTTGCTCTCTTCATTCCCTGATGTCTTGAGATGAGCCCTGATCCACCTCTGCCTCCTGGGGGGTGGCCTGTCACTTGTGCTTCAACTCTAGAACACAAAATGGTCGTTCAGATTTTCTACGGAAGGGTTGAACTTGTGGTCAAACTTATCGGATGCTTATAGGATAGTTTCTTTTTTTTTTTTTTTTGCGGTACACGGGCCTCTCACTGTTGTGGCCTCTCCCGTTGCGGAGCACAGGCTCCGGACGCGCAGGCTCAGCGGCCAGCGGCATGTGGGATCTTCCCGGACCGGGGCACGAACCCGTGTCCCCTGCATCGGCAGGCAGACTCTCAACCACTGCGCCACCAGGGAAGCCTGAATAGTTTCTTTTGGGTGGTTCCTTCAGTGTGGATATTTGGTGAGGTTTGGATAAAATCACTGACTCTTGCATTTAAGTCAAATCTTGATCAGGCTGATCATTCAGCCAGTGAATGTTAGGTGTCCACTGCACGATGGAGCTCTTGTTCTGAATGAGGGTCCAGAAGAAAAAGACAGAAGAGCTGACTAACAAAGGTTTTCTTCTTAGAATGAGATCTACTGGGATGACTGGTCGCAGCTCAGCATATTCCGAGCTTCCAAATACAGCGGGTCTGAGATGGCGATTCTGGCGAACCGGCTCACGGGGCCCATGGACCTGAAGATTTTCTACCGGGGGAAAACAACCGGTAAGGCAGCATCTCCTCCTTGATCTGTATCGAGTTGATCTCTTGAAAGGGGCCGGGTGTGGGCAGTCTCTGATCAAGCAGGATCTGCCAGCCTGTCATGACAACATGTGCATTATTTAATTTCTTCCGATGACATCTTAATTTCCTTTCTAATGATACACAAACAGCTGGAAGACAGCATGTTTTTGCCTGCCTGGAACGCTGGTGCTCGGTGGCTAAATTACACCCTCCTCCTGCCTTTGGCCCCTGACTGATGGGTGGTGTGGCTTCTGTTGCAGCTGGAGAGGCCCAGTGTGCACTTAATCCTCACTTGGCACCCTGAGAGGGAGCGACGCCGTGCTGGGTGCATAGCTTCCGACCGGAGTCCCATCTTCTCTGGTTGCTCAGATGACCAATTGCTCATTGAGTCCTACTTCCCTTGCAATGCGAGATCTAGTTATATGATGACTTAATTCGTTTGTCCCCTCTGTGAAATTCTAAACCCCATGAAGAAGGAGATTCTGTCTTTGCTTTTGCTCACTTATCTTACCAATGACCAGCACTCAGTAGCTGCTCAATTCCTACTTGTTGAAAGAAGAAGGGATGGGGGTGGGGAGTGTTGCTGGTGGGGGTAGAGAATGGGTATATGGAAGATTGTGGGCTGAGGCTTCAAGGACTGCTGCAAGGCTCTGACTGGCTGGTCCTGGGGTCTGAGACTATTCAGTAGGATGCTTTCTTCCTTACTGCACTGCCCTTGCCCCTTGTTTATCTCCCAACCATACTGTTGATTCTAGAGGAGGGGACTCTGGGTACTCCCCAGAAGAATAGTCCCTTTAAGAAGAGCCCTCTTTATCTCAGCAGGATTAAGTAGCATCCTGGGTCTGCTGACTCTCCTTTATTGACGGACTGCTAGGTTTCCTGTTTTGAACTAGAACGGTGATACTGTCTTGTGGTTTTTGGCTGTCCCTGTGCTAAGAGAAAATTGACAAGGGGAAATAATACGGTTGTAGATATCATTGCTGTCCTTTGGGGACGAATGAAGAGAGCATGAGAACACGCTTAGAAAACTATAAAGTATCCTAGAAATGGAAGTCTGCATTATTGTTATGTCTTCACAGCTGACCCGTGAGGTGGGCAGGGCTGGTATTATGATCCATGGTTTCTAGATTAGAGAACAAAATCTCAGGTGTGAATTAGCTTTCCCAAAGACCCCTCCCTTGTTTAGGAGCTGGGCTTTTGTTCCAGTTCTGCCACAAGACGAAGAAGTCACATTCTTTCTTAGAGGAGGTGCCTGTTTTGAAATAGGGCAGAGAGACAAAATACAAATAAAGCACACACACTCAAAGACAAAAAAAAGAAAAAGATAAAAAAAAAAAAGAAAAAAGAATGAAATAAGGAGAGCGAGAGGAATCATGCTTTCCAACTCCAGGGGCTGAAATCTCAGGGCCTTTGACGGAGGACACCCAGCCCTACTGATCCGCCCTGCTGGCAAGCCGAGGGAATTCTCAGCATTTCTTCAAGTTACCTCCCCGTCCAGAAAAGCAGGTCTGCATTTTGACATGTGCTTGTCAGCATGTGTTGGCCGAGCACACAGCCTCAGCTGCTGCAACACTGTGTTCCGATGAACCTGTGAACCCCGGTTCCCACCCCGAGTCTTGGCTGGTCACCAGCTGCCATGCAGTCACCGCTGTGACCCCGGAGCTACTCTGGCTAGTTTAAAGGAAGGTGACTCTTTGAGACATAAGGGGGAAATCATGGCCTGTCTCCTGCTTCCCGGGGACCTCCTGCCCGCAGGCACAGGGCCAGTGAAGCCAGTTTGTCATCTCTCAGGCCGGTTTGGGTTAAATCAAGGCATTTGCAGTGGCACCTGGCTGCCAGCACTGCCTGTGTGCAGTGGGTGCCTCTTGGCCTTGTACTTGTTTGCTCAGTCCTGCCTGCTTTGTCAGACACTGAGAGTATTGCAAGTTCATGGTGGGTATTGGCAATCCCTGGTGCCAGTCAAGCTTTATTAACTTCGTTGTCTGCTCCTAACACACACAGGACTTTGTACTAGCCATGTGTAAAGTGATAACGACATTTACTCTAAGGGATTTTGCTGTGTCATAAGCACCACACTAACTTGCTCAGTGGGCTTGTATAACCTCAGTTAACCTTCCCCAAGTCCATGTGTATTATTCTTCCCATTTTATAGATGAGAATGTGGAAGTCAGGTTCCGTACCTTTTCTCCATCACACATTTAGTAAGTGGTGAGAATTTGAACCATGGCCTAGTTGCCTTCAAAGCTTGAACTTCAATAAAACCATCAGGCTCTGTTCCGTCTATGATCTGTTGTTGGATTAGCAGTGCCGTGGGATACAGCAGTGATCGAGAAGTACTAGATTTTGATTGATTCTTGTTTAGGATAAGAATTTTGTTCACTTGCAAAGTGTCTCTTTGGGATATTTGGTTATAAACAGATGCATTTTTTGTCTTTATACCTGGCTGTTTTTTACACAGCGTTACTGGAATTAACTCTTCGTAAAGAGTGTTTTTTCCTTAAAAGAGCT
Source organism: Physeter macrocephalus (assembly GCF_002837175.3). NCBI lineage: Eukaryota > Metazoa > Chordata > Mammalia > Artiodactyla > Physeteridae > Physeter > Physeter macrocephalus. Next base: position 11,355,757 of record NC_041229.1, on the reverse strand, counting down.
TACTTTGCAAGGCTATTAATGTATGCAACTGATGCTGTAATGGGTTAAAATATTTTGGAGTTCTTTGAATTCTCCTTCAGAGCCTGCAGTAAGCACATGCTTTTCAATATCTCTAATGAAGGCAGCTATTTATTATGTGGGGTGGATTTGATTTAGATAATTGTCAAGTATGTAGATAGTTAAGCAAGATAATAGCAATTTTGGCTCCTAACTGGTTCTGGGGGAATTTTCCAAAGAGGAAATCTAAAAATGTTCTGACTATGCCTAGTGAAGACACTGTGGGGCTAAGTGTTTGGTCTTCTAAAGGAGCATCTTTGGAGATGAAGGCTGTCCGCTGTCCACTCTTCACATTGCCCGCCTTGCCTTCAGAAGGCTGTGGCATCCTGGGTGAGGGGTCTCTAGCTGTGTTGTGGTGGAACTCTGCTGAATCCTCCTTCCTTGCTCTCCCGGGTTCTCTGTAACTAGCACTCCCATTTTCTGTACTGTGGCTTTGGACCTGCCCACACACTCCTGCCCTGCCTAACTCTTGGGGTCAGTGACCTGGCTGCCTAGGTTGGGGTTTGTCCCTGGCCCTGCCTCTCAGGCTGCAGATTCATTCAAGTCTGTTGAGACCAATCTCCTGAATTACTGCATCTCCCTTTGGGCACTGTACTTTCGCCTCTTGCTTCTTTGGGTGGGAACGTTTGCCCTGCACGGGAAAATGTCAGTTGTGTTATTTTACAGACACGACCCATGTGAAAATACTCCTGTCGTTGAGTATTTTTCAAATATTCTATTATTGTTCAATTTCTCGGAACGTCAAACAGTACAGCATCCTTCGAATACAAAGAACATGTTCCAGAACCCCAGATGGGGTTGTTTTCATTACTGGCAGCTCAACATTCCCTCCTGCAGCCCACGGCAGGTGTATTTGAGATAAAGGGACAGTGTCTGCCCACGGAACAGATGAGCGGGAGCTGGATTCTGGCATTTCTGCTCCAGTCAGCAGTTTATTCACTATGATAATCCAGCCTATAGGTTGATGGAGTCATTTGCAAACCCCTTTTGAATGTTTCATCATACAGATCTCCCCCTGTGGGTGTGTGTATTTTATCTACTTGGTAATGCCTTGTGCCCTTGGACCCTTAGCATGAAAGCAATACTGTTGCTGTACCATGGGGGTTTTTATTTTTATGTGTAATGCCAGTTAAACACCGACCAGGTGCCAACACATCCACGGCTTCTGAGTGTGTCATCACCCATCTGAGTACTGATTGTCATTAATGAACCCTCTTTCCCAACCAGCAGGCCTGCAGAGGCGTGGCATAGCTCGGATCTTTGCTGGCTGGAAACCGATCACTTGGATTTGATTCTGGTGGGGTTCTCTGTCCATGAGATGGCACAGCTGAAGAATCTATATCAGTTGAGTTTTATCCAAGCATTTAGGTTTATTTTTCCCAGTTTTGGTGATGAGTAGTCACAGGCAAAAGGAAAAAAATACATTTCTTAATTTACATGGCTTTCACGTTGCTTTATAGTTGCATCATATTTTCAGTTGTTAGGAAATGGTTATGGGTCCTCTCTCTCCTTCCCAGAAAGACGTGGAGGGTAGAAAACACCTTTTCCATCACTGTCCGTCCACAAAAGTCCTCCCTTGAGAGTGCAGTGGAGGATTGTATGGACTCGAGCTGGCACTCTCTTTGGAAAGCTGAACCAGAGAAAAGATTGGAAGTAGTGGGCTAGATCCACAGTAACTGGTCCTTATGTGGGTCATTGCATGTGGATTTATTGCCTAATGGGTCTCTGGTTGGTTCCTCATTGAGCTCAGCAGCTGTGCCCTGACACAAAGGAATCGAGAAGGGCCGGCCCAGATTTTTGTCCGAGCCCTGTCGTTTCTCAGGTGTATGTTCTGATTAAGGGCTTTTGGGTCACAAGGTATAGTAAACTCACTCAACCTAATAATTCAAGTAAAAAGTGCTGTGGAAAGAATGAAGGGGGATAGGAAGGAACCCAGTATAGGAGGTGCAGGTGCGCCGATGGGGACTGGCGCTGGGCCTGGCAAAGCCGTCCTCCCTCCCCCTCCCTCTTCCCTCATCCTGGCGTCAGCCTTTCTTCTCGCCGTAAGTCGGCTTCATCCTCCTGACCCTGCAGACTGGTCTTACCTGCACGGCTCTGACTTGCACAGGTTTTGGCTTTTGCCCTACAGCACCTGTGATGCTCTGCATCACCTGTGACACCCATCGGGCATGACTCTCCTCCCAGATCTAGCTCCCCACCTACCCTGTGGTGTCTCAGCATCCCGATTTCAGATTCCCAGGAGGACCAGTGGGTGCCTGGCTTGGTTCCGGGGCCATCTGATCCCGCCGGGGCCCAGCTCACACTCGCCACCTCTTTCTCTTCCTGAGCTTCGTGTTGCTGGGTCTGTAAAAGGAGGAGTTCGCCCTGGGTCTCAGGCCTGCGTTTGGTGCACCCTGGTGTTTACTAACCTGGCCACCGCCATCTGTCTCCTTTCCAGGAAGCACCACCTGTGCGTCCAGGCCGTGTAGCCTGCTGTGTCTGCCCAAGGCCAACAACACTAGGAGCTGCAGGTGTCCAGAGGGTGTGTCCGGCAGCACCCTCCCGTCTGGGGACCTGATGTGTGAGTGTCCTCACGGCTATCAGCTGAAGAACCACACGTGTGTCAAAGAAGGTACGTCCCTCTCCTTTTCCCACCATCCCCCTTCCCTTCTGTCCCCGCTCCGGGTGTCCTCGATACACTCATGTTTGGGATTATTAAAAATGCCCAAGGTAGAAATTAAACCCCCCTAGATACAGACATCCTGGTTCAGGTTCCAAGGCCCATGATCCCTCAGTCCTCATCCAGAACAGACCCATGCTGTTCTTTTAAAAATAAGAGTTGCTTTTAGGATTAATGTCAGGAGATGCAGGCTTTCCTCTGAGTGCCCCTTTCTTTTTTTTCCCACCTCTTCCTCTTCTCACCCACGCCCCACATCTATCTTCTCCAGCTTCTCCTCCTGCTTCCGTAAGTCGGACCACCCTGACTTGGGCAAGGGACTGGTTGGACTGCTTCAGAGTGCATTCACCACATCTCATCCAGCAGCTTCCCGCCCCCCTGCCCCCCGCCCCCTGCCAGCCTGGAAACGTCTGAACTTTCCAACCAATATTGCAGAGGACTTCGAGTCTTTCTTCCCAAGCCCTGGCCAAGTGGCTGCAGCAGCCTCATTCCACTCCCCCTTTCAACACGGATTCTAACATTTTCCCCCTGAAAACCTGCTAAATCTTTCTTTCCTGTCTAATTTTTCCGTTTACCCAAAGTGGCCTTCTGGGCTCTCTTACGAAATACAAACGGAAAGAAAATGAACCTTTTCTTCTAAGACACAGGAGACTCTCTTTCAGGCTCTCGACATCATCTTAAAGTTGTTTGGAAAGAAATGGAGTTAACACTGAATTCCAGAAGGGGAAGAAGAGGGCCTCTCTATATCCCTGTCAGAATGCCTTTGGTTATCCAAACAGGAGGCCAGTCATCACGTGTTCTCGACCCAGTCGACTAAACAGTGCATTTTTTTCTGTGTGAGGAGTTGTAACTGCTTGCTTTGAAGAAGTCATGGGGTAGAAAAAAATCCTCAAGAATATGTAAAGCAAATCTCCATAACCCTCCTCATTAATAAATGGAATATATGTGAATATATATGACCATAGTATGTATAAACTATATAGATGCACTGAATATATGTTTGGATCTTTGCACACAGTCCCTTAAGGAGTTCCCTGTGAAATTAGTATTTTATAACATTGATACTAGACCCACTGTATCCACTAGACCCACCTGGCACCATCACTCTCCTTTTTCATCATCGTAACCCCCTCTGATGCTCCTAGCTGCCTCTTCTCCAGTTTGAATTAAAAGAGGAGAGAAGGGGGCCTCCTTGGATGCTTGCTTCCCGGCGGGCACGTGTGTGCGGCATCCCCCTTCCCCTTTGCCGTCTAAGGCCTGTTATTTGAGTAAGACAAATGGACACTCAAAAGAGAAAGCCTTGTGGTCCAGCAGGAAGAATGATATTGGTTCCGTTTCCTCCTCTTGTCTCCCCCGGTGGCCAGAGAACACCTGTCTCCGCAACCAGTATCGGTGCAGCAATGGGAACTGTATCAACAGCATCTGGTGGTGTGATTTTGACAACGACTGCGGGGACATGAGCGACGAGAAAAACTGCCGTGAGTCCCCGCTTGGCCGACTTTTCGGGATGAGAGGCATGTCCCATTACTCGGAGGGCTGGTCAGTGCCTCCCGGGTGGGGCCTGCAGTCTGGGGCCCCCATGATCGGTGATGCCCATTTAAACGGCTGGAGAAAACACATTTCCAGATTAGATATTTATTATGAATTAAAGCAAACCCACTTAAGTAAGCTAGCTACTCACTGCAAGAGATTTACAAAGAAGCGTCGCGTGGTTGGAACTGAGCTGATTTGGGAGTCAGGCAGTCTGGGCTCTGACTGTGGCGCTTCCACTATGAATAGAGCTCGTGACCTGGGGCTGGTGACCAGGTGATAGTCCTTGATTTATACATTTAATGTTTAGCCTTTTCGGAGATGGGAAACAGGCTTTACCTTGTTACCTCCAATCAGTTGGTGCTGGCTACCTGCCAGGCTCAGGAGAGGTGGTTCTAATTGGTGATGCCAACGTTGGCTTGGGTTGTGGGAACGTTGGTATGTGTGCATGTCGATGTCATCTTTGGACTGTGTAATTTCTAAGGTCCGACTACGAAAGTATGTGATTCTGTTTAGCAGGGTTTAAGGACAAGCAAATAACTACTCATAATGGATAATCTATTTACCGCCCAGTTGGCCATCTTCCTTCAGTTAATTTTTAGTATAGCTTTGGCATCATCTCCTAAGGAGGGGTCAGTCAGTAATGTGTTCACCCGTTCACTCAACACATGTTTATTGAGGACCATGTGTTCCAGGCTCTGTGACAGGCTTGGGGATAAACTGGTGATCAAAGTGGACACAGAGTTTACAGTCTGAAGGGGGGGTGGTCAGAGAAGTAACCAGCCAGGTACATTCGAGCCACGAGCGCTGTGATGAGGCAGCGCCATGAGCTTCGGGAAGGGTGCCCCCATCAGACTTGGGGAGGCCCTTAGGAAGGGTGGGCAGAGATGAACCAAGCAGAGGTAGAGGGAGGAAAGTTCCGGGCAAGGGAGCAGCACGGATGAAAGCCCTGAGGCCAGTGTGTGCTGCCTGAGCAGGAAAGCAGCATGGGTTATTGAGAACTTGAGTGGGAGCCATGGGGTAAGGGGAGGGTGGACTGGTGCCTGGGGCCCAGAGTAGCAAGGACCTTTGGACTTTATCAGAAGAACAGTTTGGAACCGTTGAAATGACAGGATGAGATTTTGCCTTTGGAAAGATAAAGGCGTGGGCAGAATGAATGAAGTGGGAGAAAGGCCAGAGCAGGGAAGCCAGAGACCAGTCTGAAGGCTTCTCTTTCAAATATTTTGCCTTTGGAAATCCAGAAGCTCATTTATCATTTTGTGCTCTAAGGACAGATGAATGGGTGTGTCCCGTCTCCGTGTACCCACCTTGCCTCTGGCGAAGATATTTTGCCAGCCATCTGGAGAGCACGTGCCTGTTCCTATGCCCCTCCTCCCAGAAAGCAACTTCAGAAACAGTCAACTCGTTAACTCGTCTGGGCCCTGCAATCCTACGTACTGCCTTTTCTGGCTCATAGGAGGTTATTACCAGACCTTAATCATTTTCCCTTGGTTTCGGTGGCTGCCTTTCACACGGAGGGAGAGGAGCTTACCAACAGCAGATTTGGGAGAGCGCTAGCCTCTCCGTGTGTTTTTCTTTTCTGCAAAAGGGACACTGATCAAACCTCCTGTACCGACCAGGGTCTCAGGAAAGTGTGATATTTGTGAGGGAATAGCCAAAGCTCCTTACAAACATTAATTGATATTAATATCATTGGAGCAGATTCTGCAAAGGAGTTTGTTACGGAAGAGGGTGGGCGAGGAGACACTTCTTAGAATTAACACATTGTAAGAAAACTGCCCAGACGTAATGAGGCGTAGCTGAAGCAGAGAGCTGTAAACTAGATGACCTCGTGTCCAGTAGCTCGGGATTCCTCCTGGGGTTCCTGGGCTTTGGTTTCTACTAGATGGACGAGCTGGGGTCTCATATTGGTTCAGTGTTTTGCGAGGAAGACCTCCCTCCATCTCCTTCCCCACAGCCCCCGAGCTGTGGCCTCACAGGTTTCCATGCAGAGTTTAAGCTTCTCCTCGGAGTGAAGTATGCAGCTGGCCCTGCGCTCCTCCTGGTTTGGTGCAAATGTCAGCCGGGATTGACCCTCCCGAGCCCCTGAGACTTGCTTTCTGCTCTGCTTTCTTGCAATTCCCCGTGGCTCGGGTCCTGGACTAGTCAGATGTGGCAGAGGTGAGGAGGTGAGGGGTGCAGGGTATAAAACGTGGAGCCTGGGAGCCAGGAGGGTGGTGCTTATCTGAGCCTTCCTGAGGTTCTCCCTTATCAAGGAGGAGGGGGCAGGCACCCTGTTCCTGGGCAGGGCTGCAGGAGGGGACAGGCCGTGGCTGGGCAGTGCTGTCTGGAAGTTAAACGAGGCATCCAGGGAAGAGGAGAGGCGTGGCAATAAAGGCAGACGTGGGAGGGATGCTGTCGGCAGATCCCCCTTCCTCTTCAGCAGGCTCCTGCCCTGAGTGGCTGTCAGCTGCTGGGGTTTTTGACGTGAATCCCCTGCAGTCTTGTCATTTCTGCATTCATCCCCTGCCTCCCACCTTGAACTCAATTACGGAGAAGAAACGGAGCCGCAAATAAGAGCGGCCAGGCACGTCTGACTGCAGGGTTGCCGCCCGCCTCTCACTTCCTGATACTCCACCCCCTCATCCCAGGATTCTGTTCTGTCACGTCATTCCTTGTGGATTGGCTGCTCTAGGAGCAGCCTTCTTTCCCAGAGCCTTTTCTGGAAGGTTCTAGGGCTTATGCTTAAACCCAGATAATTTCTGTTTAGAAGGGGGAGAAAAATCGAATTATGTTCACATTCTGAGGCAGAAGGGCGAGAAGAAGGATGGGAGGAGAAGTGACGTTTGTTTAGAGCCCATTATATTCACATCCTAAGGATGGGTGCTGGTCCCAAACTTGTTTTCTTATTGACCTTCATAATAATGCCAGGAGGGTAGGTATTATCTCCACTTTCCAGTAGTGGGAACGGAAGCCCAGGGGGGTTGGGTGAAGTAAGCTGTGGCTGGTGGAATTAAGACCACTGTCAGGTCTTTGTGTCTGTCATCACAGGCGCTTGCCCACGTTACCTTATCTTCCTTTTGCTGTGGAGAAAACTGAGGCTCAGGAAGGTTAAAATTAATTGCTAGAGGAAGAGGCAGAGCCAGGTTTTGAAACCCTGTCTCGCCTGACTGCAGGGCCCCTGTTCCTGCTGCAGAATTTTACCTCACCCTCCCTCTGTCATCTGTATGGTGAGGAGCCAGCTTCGTGTGTAAAATTGGGCCTCCTAATGGTAGTTTTCCAGATGGAGGTATTTCTGCCGTTTATTTAGGAAGACACCGTCACTTCTGAGGGGATCTTAGGAGGTTATCTAGTGGAGCGGTCCCCAACCGTTTTGCACCAGGGACCGGTTTCGTGGAAGACAGTTTTTCGATGGAGGGGGGCAGGGGGCTGGTTTCGGGGTGATTCAAGCGCGTTGACTGACTACGGTCTCTGTGCAGTCAGACCCCTCTGCTCACGGTAATCTGTATTTGCAGCCGCTCCCCAGCGCTAGCCTCACCGTCTCAGCTCCACCTCAGCTCATCAGGCATTGGATTCTCATAAGGAACGTGCAGCCTGGATCCCTCTCATGCCTAGTTCAGAGTAGGGTTCAGGCTCCTATGAGAATCTAATGCCACCGCTGATCTGACAGGAGGCGGAGATCGGGCGGTAATGCGAGCGATGGGGAGCGGCTGTAAATACAGATGAAGCTTCACTTGCTCACCCGCTGCTCACCCACTGCTGTGCGGCCCGGTTCCTAACAGGCCACGGACCGGTACCAGGGACCCCTGATGTAACGCATCATGCTGTCTCCTAGCTCAATGACGGTCTCTCACTCTTCCCAGCCCTGTTCGGATCTGGAAGCCGTCCATGGAAAGATAGGCCCTTATCTCCCTTGGTTGTAAATTTCAGGTTCTCACGCAGTTTATTTTTTCTGTAAGTCTAGGTTTCAATTCTGTTGTGGAAATTCATATTACAATTAAAATCTGCTTCCTTCTCTTTTTCAGTTGGCTTTCCAGTGGGATGTTTGTATTTGGGGGGAGTTGACTGGACCTAAATGAACATGTTGTCTCTCTTTCCCATCCTAGCTACTACCATCTGTGATCTCGACACCCAGTTCCGCTGCCAGGAGTCTGGGACCTGTATCCCACTCTCCTACAAATGTGACCTTGAGGATGACTGTGGCGACAATAGCGATGAAAGTCACTGTGGTAAGGGGACATGATGTCCAGGAATCCTCTTCCAGAGGGGGCAGCACCCTGGCTCATGGGACGGGTTGGAAATGGAGGATTTCCGAAAGCCATTGTGGGATTTATGACATCAGCTGCATGGCCACCTCCATTCACATGGTAGGACCGATTCATTCATAAAGTGATGGACCCTGCTTCCTTGCAGAGATGCCGTACGCGTGATTGTGAGTATTAGGAAGATTTCTAAATGAATTCAGGCAGTTATTAACAGCTATACAGCCTTAGCCCACACACGCCTCTGGGCAGCTATGAACGTTAGCCTCCTGAAGACTCAGAGCTATACCTTTGTGAACTGTGGTTTATTTTTGTGTTTTTTTTTTTTTAACTGATCGAATTCAGTAAACCCTGTTAGAAGTCAGTGGATGGTACAAACGTTGTTTGAGCATCTGTTTTCTGAATGGAAATTTTTATTTAGGAAAATAGTGTGTTGGAATTGAAGCAGTGGTGGGAATTCTCTAGTTCAGTCCTTTTGATTTCCAGATGAAACACCTGAGGTCCATAGAGGTCAGGGGGCTTTTTCAAGGTGGCACAGTTAGTTGGTGTCAGAAAAGGGAACTGGGACTGTGTTTCCCTCGCCCTTCTTCTCGCATAATCCTCCCCTATCAGTTTCACGAGCCCTGTCTTAGTTGATGGGCTCTGGGTACCAAACCCATAGCTGCCGACTGTCACGGGAGGGAACAATACACAGGGTGCCCCAGCCTGGAGGGGAGTGCATGTGGGGGCCGGATGCCGACCCCGCCACTGCGAGGGTTTGGTGAGGCCCCGTGGGCTCCCTGCCTGTACACGGGGGCAGGTCCAGTCCAGCTGCGCGTGTGCTTCTGGACGGGGCCTGCATCATCACGAATGGGGGGTTTGACTCACTGGGACTCAAATAAGGAGAGCGGGGGAAATGCTCCTAGCCTGGATCTCAGAGCACTTCTCTGGGGGGCGGGGAGTGGTTACATAATTTTCCTTCATCTTTGTAAAAATACGAAGTTCCAGGAAACAGTCCTTGGGGTTTGCACTGTTTTCCCTTCATTCCTCCCACGTCCCCCCCTGCACTCAGAGGGTTAACGTGTGCAGCCAGTTTTGCTCTCGTCAGGAGGAATCGCCACGTGGTTATCTGTTTCTAATGTGTCCTCTCACCCACTCACTGGACACATGTTGGACCATTAAACGGTGTCCGTCCCTCAGATTCTCTGTTCATGGTCCATTCACGCTGGTGCACCTGAGTCCACCTCAAGGCCTCAGGTGGTCCCTACCTCAGATCCAGGTCCTCTTCATGAGTCTCCAGACTGTTCCCTCATGACTGTCTGCTTCCCAGTTCACCATCAACCTCTCTCACTGAGGCAGCCACCCCGGGCCCCTGGGCTTGGCTACTCCTGTTTTCCTAGAATCTTTACAATTCCCTGTGAAAATTCTGTTTTGTTAGTATCCCCAGGGCCTACAAAAGATGCTGTCAGTGTAGTTGCCCCTCCTGTCCTGGTCAGACTGCCCTGGTTCATTTGTCTCCGGCCCCCACCCTTCTTGAGACCAGCCCCACCGGCCAGCATCCCAGGAGCTCTGCCCACAGGAAGTCACCAGCTTTTCTGTTTTGGGAGCTCAGCACTGATCTCTCTTTCCCTGAGCTGAGCATCTCACATTGATCAGCACACTCAGCATTCTCATTACTCCTGTTCTGAAACCACAGGCTCTGTCTCTGGAAGTCTGTTTCTTGAAAATTTGGCTTTCTGGGCAGCCAGAGCATTGCTTCCCAACCTTCTTCCCAACATAGGAAGCATAGAAAATGATATTTGTAAAGTGCGCCAAGATAAATGGCCAAGGCCGCTGTTGCCTAGAGGCAACTGGTGGCCAGCGTGTGAGGTGTCAGGATCTCAGCACACCTGTGCCCCATTTGCAGCGCACTACAGTCATCCCTGGGTATCCACAGGGTATCAGTTCCAGGACCCACCATGGGTTCCAGAATCCGCAGATGCTCAAGTCCCATAGGCGGCCCCCCATATCCACGAATTCCGCATCCACGGATTCAACCAACCATGGATCGTAAACATAGTACATATTGCACAGTTGGCTAAATCTGTGGATGCAAAACCTGAATATCCAGAGGGCCAACTGTACTTGGGCACCATCCTCGAGGGCTTTCCATCCCTGGTTAAAGTCTTCATGCGTGCATTCTGGATCATCAGCAATAACAGGGATATTGGGTGCATCTCTAACCCTTAGGAGCTTTGACCTCAGAGACAGAATTCCATGCAAGCTTTGGTGCTCAGATCGTTGTCTGTGGTCTCACCTGCAGAAATGCACCAGTGCCGGATTGACGAATACAGCTGCAGCTCAGGCATGTGCATCCGCTCCTCCTGGGTGTGTGACGGGGACAACGACTGCAGGGACTGGTCTGACGAAGCCAACTGTACTGGTCAGTATTCCCTGGACTCCCTGAGCAGCACTTACCTGCTCATGTGTGGGGTAGCATTGCAGCCCTTCGTGATCGCAGAATCTAGGCTCTGAGAAATGGACCTTAGAAACCAACGAGATCAGTGCTTCTCAGAGAGCTGGTCTTTGATAAGCTTGTGCCGAAAATTTAGCCAACTCTCTGCTTCCTTCATTGAGAAGTTCTTGCCATGAAAAAATGTTCAACTGAACAGTCTCCTGAGTGATAGAGTTGATTTACATTTTGGCTCAAGCTTATTTCCTTAGTACCAGTAATAGAGTTTACAGACTGATCCCTGGTCTGGGGACCATACATTGAGTAACATTGAACTAGCTCATGCTTTGGAATGCAGCATCAAGGGGTTCCCTAAACAGTGAAAGCTTAAATTGTGCTTGTACCTGTTTTGGGTAAGATTTTATTGAAAATAAATTTGGGAACAACATTAGAATATGAGAGGAAGGCTGGGTGGTGTAAGGTAGAAGTAATGTTGTAATTCTTCTGTTGGGTGTTAAGTTCACTCATGTTCACTCCACTGTTTTTTGTGAATGAATGAATGAACAAAGGCCGTATACATCATGGTGGACTCGGGGACAGCAAGGAGTTGGGGAAGTTGGAGGCAGGAAAACAAAGCCCACTTCGGATGAGTAAATTTTCTCTGCAACCTCCTCTAGAAATTGTCATTCAGTTCTACCCTAAATCCCTCCAGTGATGGAGGTAAAGATGTTTCCTTTAACCCTTTTGTGGCGAGGGGAGATCTGGTCATTCAGGCTTCATTTTGCCATCCGCTGTTAATGGATCTTCACTCTTGCGAATTAAATCCCTTAAGTCCCGTGTCTGAATCTCTCTTTCCCCCACAGTACCCCAGCAGTTCTTACACACCGCCCAGCATCCGGGGGCTCAAAGCATGCCTCCTAATTTGTAAAAGCAAATAAAAAGTAGATCTGTTATCATATCCCACATTTACATATCAGTGTGTTATGCTTTGCTTTAGATTTGGTTTGTGAAGGGCAGAAATGATCTTTTACTCCTTTATATTCTCCCAGTGCCCAGTTCAGAGAACCTCTGTTGATTGGGTAATTGTACACAGCTGTAACTCTCCATTCATTTTTTTTTACTTTAGAGGTGACCTTACGTGGCTTTAAGGAGTAAACGGAGCTCCGCAAAGGCCAGGTACATCACACAGGCTGATCTGTGATGTTACCAAATTCCACCCCCTCGTAAACTGCCCCCCCCCCCCCCCCCGTATCTTTTCTGGCACAGCCTCGGTGTCTGCGCCTCTGCTTCTGGAAGGACTGCAGGCGATTGCTTCTCTCCGTGTACAAGCCTGGCCTGCAGAAGGAGGAATAACCAAGGTCCGCAAAGGAACTGCCATCAGCCCAGGAAGCATGAGTGCTGTTCGGAAGCTTTGAGTTGGGCAAATAGTTGGTTAATAAATTAGAGGGGTGCACCTGGGCATTTCCGTTTGTAAATTGAGGTATTGAAGGAGACTGACCATCTTGTTAGCACAAGCATGTTAGTGAAACTTGTGTTTTAGGTGCATGTGTCGATCCTCCACAAAGAATGAACAACTTCATTTCTGTGGGTGGGCTTGTCGCAGACTCCTCGTTTTATCTCTGGTTTTCTCTGGCAGGGCTACCTGGGGAAGTGTAGAGTGCTTGCACCACAACTGCAGCCTTGTTCCAATGGCTGTGCTTCCAAACCTTTTAAAGATGATTCTCCTTGTCTGTCATCTCACAGTAGCTGGGGGTCAGATGTGAGCTCATTTTGATGTGTGGTGGGTTACTTCATTTCCTGGCCTAGTAAACTAAGTCACCTGCAGAGCCAAAGAAAATGGGTCGACTGACTTCCTGTGGTCCTCAGCTCTCATGCATGGTCTGTGCCGGGCATTTTCTTGGCTCTTCCCCTCCCGCTGTTTTGTTTTCCATGGAATTGAGTTCCCTTTATCCCTCCCCCACCCCCACCCCCCGCATTGATTTTGAACGTAAACGTTTCATTTCTGTTCTTTTAGCTGTTGCCCTAGACATCTTATGCGTATTCCTAATATCTTTCCCCTCCCCTAGACCTGCTTTGATTCCAGTCTCTGACCACAGTTTCAATACCGACATACTTAGTATATATTTAGTATTTTAAAACACAAAATCCTTCGTATTTTAGTTTTACGCTTTAAAAATTCTAAAATTAGTCATCATTATTATTTTTTAGTAACCAAACTTATTTATAGGTACCTACCTGTCTACCACTTCTGCTTCTTGTACCTAATGCTTCCTTTCTGTGCACATCCTTCAGTGTTTCTTGTAGCAGGAGTCTGTGAGTAGTAAACTTCAAGTTTTTGTTTATAGAAACATGTCTTTATTTTGATCTCAAAACTGAATTCAGATGGATCTGGGTTTCTAGATTTGTAGTAATTTTCCCTAAATATTTTGATGGAATTAGTCCCTTTCTTTCTGGCCTGTTTTGTATTGATTTAAATTCTCCTCTCAGATTATCTGTTCAGACGACAGTCTGACATTCTTTTCTCTCCAGTTGTCTCTAGGTTTTTTGCATTTTGTTTGTTTGTTATTCAGTTTCACCTACCTAGATGTGGGAGTATTTTTATTTATCCTATTTGTTTTCCTTCTAAAGTCTGAGGATTTACGTTTTTCATCAATTCTGGGAAATCACAGCCACTATCTTTTCAGCTGTATCTGTTTGCTACTTTGTCTACTCTTGTCTTCAGCAGCAACTATCAGCCATTTGCTGGACTGTCTCATTCTGGTGTTCATGCCTCTGGTTTTCATATTTGCTGTCTCCTTATGACTCTGTGCTAGGCTCTGAGTTACTTCCTCAGATTTCTCTTCCAGTTCAACAATTCTCTTTTCAGCTGGATCTAATCTACTGTTTCACACACCCACTGAGCTGTTTTTATTTCCATGGCTATGTTTTTTTATATCTAGAATTTCAATTTGGTTCTTTTTTATGTATATAATTTTTGGTGTACTATATGTGTGCTTTAAATTTATTTATTTATTTATTTATTTTGGGCTGCATTGGGTCTTTGCTGCACAAGGCTTTCTCTAGTTGCGGCGAGTGGGGGCTACTCTTTGTTATGGTGTGCAGGCTTCTCATTGCGGTGGCTTCTCTCTGTTGTGGAGCATGGGCTCTAGGCATGTGGGCTTCAGTAGTTATGGCACACAGGCTCAGTAGTTGTGGCTTGCGGATTCTAGAGCGCAGGCTCAGTAGTTGTGGCATACGGGCTTAGTTGCTCCGCGGCATGTGGGATATTCCCGGACCAGGGATCGAACCCATGTCCCCTGCATTGGCAGGTGGATTCTTTACCACTGTGCCACCAGGGAAGTCCCTCTATTTGATTCTTTTTCAAACTCTGCCTTTTATTTTTCAGTGCGCTTTTCTTTATGCTTTATGTTATTTTTTTACATTATTAATCATTCAAGTTGTGTTGATATTAGCATTTCTTTTTCCTCATTCATTTCCTAATAGTCCAGTGCTTTATAATAAGGCAGTGCTTTTGTTGTCACAGTAATTAATTCATCTCTTCTGCCCCACTTTTATTTGGCTAATGCTTTTGATCAGGTGTCACAACGGGTCTTGCTGAGTCAGGAGAGATCTGCCCAAGTCAGAGAATAGGTAGGAGGATAATGGCCTCTATTAGAAATCCTGGTATTCTAATTTCATGATCATTTGCCCCATTAGCCTTTCTATTCTTAGAGTCACAATGAATCCTGCTATGCAAAGGATTCTTCATCTTCCCCAAATTCTTTAGTCTGTATTAAAGTCCATCTCTTTCATCCTTGTAATTAAAAAATATTATCGATTGAGCATGTATCATTCATCAGACACTCAATGTCAGAGAGCTAGTAAGTTACTCAGAAGACAGAAGAATTCAGAAAAACAGAGTATGTTAAGCATTCCAGCCCTACCTGGCCACTTGAATGAAATGGTGCAAATTAATTAGTCTTTCTTGGCTCAGCATCTGTGATGGAATCTGGAGATCTCAAACATGCCTCCCAGAATTGTCATTTGGAAACTTCATTAACGCTCTGAAATTGTTTTCAACTGGAATTGAAATGCATAGGCTGAATAATAACAAGTACATCAGTATGGCAATGAGTTTAGGTGACAGTATCTTTTATGAAAGCGAGCAAGGCTTTAAAGGGCTGTCAGAATTGTAAAACCAATAAATCAGAAGTATTCCAGGCAATGGCTGTTACTGGGGCAAAGCTCATGTAACATACATGATACACTTATTCCTCTTATCAGAGATAAGTATATATATATATATATATTTTTAACATCTTTTTTGGAGTATGCTCTAATAGGTCTGTGTTTTATTCCCGTCCTACCCCTAGTCTCTTCATGACATTTTTTTTCTTAGATTCCATATATATGTGTTAGCATACGGTATTTGTTTTTCTCCTTCTGACTTACTTCACGAGATAAGTATATTTTAAAAAGATGTTTAATGGATTCTGATTGCCAAAGGCTGTAAAATATTGAAACTTCCTGTAGACTTATTTGCATGCTACCGGATATAGCCTTGGTCTTTGAGGAGATAAGACAACAGATGATGGACAACTGTTTTTTGTAAAGTGGTTTGAAAAATCAGGTGCTTTGTATTTCAGACTATTGCAAAAAAAAAAATAGCCTCAAAGGCAGTAGAAATTCTAGAGGGCATTGGAAGCCCATTTTCCCAACCCTTGAGTCACTATTACCAACCACCTCTATTGAATAAATAACTATGGTGTGCACTCAACAACCCACTTTTGTTTGTTTTGCCTCCTTCTGTTGCTAGAACGTCCTGTCCACACAGTTAAATCAAGAGAGCCCGTCTGTCTTGGTTATATTATTTTATGCCAGTTGTAAACAAGGCCAGCCCTGGCTTTCAGCAACAAACAGACACAAACTGCTCTCTGTGTCAGAGGAGGAAAGGGAAATCTGATGGAGAAGGCACTTAGTAGTGTTGGTTGGGGTTGAGGCAGATACTATGCATTTTAAATAGTCTTTGACCGAGGTTTTGGGACATTTTCTAAATGACTTCCAGGTGGCCTCAGCCCATGTATGCAGATGAACCTGTTAATTTATAACAGTGGCTCTGTTTCACTTGCCTTTTTTTTTTTTTTTTTTTTTTCTTTTAATGACTGTAGAGAACGCCATGTATTATTGGCTGGTAGATGTCTCTCTCAACTGTCCAGAAAGTTAGATTTTGGATACATCTTTTATTCTCTTCAGACCTGAGGTTTTCCACATTTGAAATTGGGTGGTTTATTTAGAATGATAAAATCGTGGACTTCAGAACTTACAGGGGTCCTTAGATATGAATATAGATGATGAAATTGAGGCCTCCACACAGTGGGGACCAGCTTTAGAACCCAGTCCCCTGAGCACACACTGCCTGTCCTTATCCTGCAGAATCTGGATGAGTGAGAAGATAAAGTAGCCAGGTAGAGTGGAGAAAGCACAGGCTTTGCATTTGGACAGCCCTGGTGCTATTACTTCATTATCTTTGTGAATGTGGGCAAGCTTCTTAGTGTCCTAAGCCTGTTTCTCATCTGTAAAAGGGGGAATACTTCTTACCTCATAAGTTGTTGTGAAAGTGACTGATTTTTTTAACATGTATATCTGTGCTTGTAACACTGATAAACTCAGAGCCTCAAGCTGTTGCCCATTCAGGAGGCTGCATTCCACCTTAAGGGCAGCCCCAGGTCATACCTGTGCTCTAGTACAAGCCTTCTCTCCACTTGGCCCCTGATGGTGATGGGAGCACGGAGGTGAGGGACGTGTTGACCATTTCTCTCTTCTCTTTCGCTGGCAGCCATCTATCACACCTGTGAGGCCTCCAACTTCCAGTGTCACAATGGGCACTGCATCCCCCAGCGGTGGGCGTGTGACGGTGACATGGATTGCCAAGACGGTTCTGATGAAGATCCAGTCAACTGTGGTAAATGCAAATGCTTTGGCCCCCACCCAGAGCATTTCCCATGTCAGCTGTTCAGGAAAATAGACAACAGACAGGCCAGGAAATGGAATAGTGTCCTGCTGTGCCCGGGTGCCCACTCTGACCACTAGTGAGCCCGCAATTTCTGTGTGGCACTGCCGTGCAATGTGTAGGCCTGAGTTATGTAGTCTTAATTCTTGGGCAAGCAGGTTGCCTCACTGCTTGTCCATAACAACTTTGAAGAAAAGGAATAGAAGCCCACTAACCCACCCGGGGCACTAAATGCAGTCACATTACCAGTGTTCTGCCAGAAATTAGCCAACAGTTACTATATAAATGGCATATTTTATGGCTAAGAGGTCTCTGTTATGGCCTCTTGGGAAAATGGCTTACCACTTGTTAAGGCAGAACTTTTTCGATATGATCTATTTAAAAAAGGATTCTGAGATAATCATTCGAAATTAACCACAAAATAGCTGCCATACAAACACAATACATAAAATGCTTTTTCACACCAAATTTTTTAAAAAATTTGTTTTATAATGGAGTATAGCTGATTTACAATGTTGTGTTAGTTTCAGGTGTACAGCAAAGTGATTCAGTTACGCATACACCTGTATCTATTCTTTTTCAGATTCCTTTCCCATATAGATTATTACAGTGTATTGAATAGAGTTCCCTGTGCTGTACAGTACATCCTTGTTGATTATCTATTTTATATATAGTAATGTGTACATGTTAATCCCAACCTCCTAATTTATCCCTGCCCCCAACCTTTCCCCTTTCACACCAAATAGTTTTAAAGCTCTCTCTCCTTATCCTCTTGCCGTGTGTCTGTGGGAAAGACTCCCTGTTTTGTCCTTATAGTCTCAATACTCTGCTCACACAATACTTCTGACACTTCTTGGCCACCACATGTGTGTTTTCCATATCAAGCAATTCCCCGACACCTGCGTGTCCTACAATTTAACTCAATCCTGACACTGTCTTCCTCAAGACAGTGTCACATCCCACAGCCCCCACTTCAGATGCCAGTCACAAGTCCTATGTTGTCACATGTTCTTCTGATCAACCAGCTATAAATCTGGGTTCCTTCAACCTCTTCTTTGGGTTTGATAATTTGCTAGAATGGCTCAGAGCACTCAGCGAAACAACATTTTTCAGTTTATTATAAAAGGTTATGATAAAGGAGAGAGGTGAACAGCCAGATGGAAGAGAGCCCAGAGCCCAGGGCAAGGTATGGGGAAGGCCATGGGCCTTCTACACCCTCTCCAAGCCCTACCACCCTCCAGGCACCTCCATGTGTTCAACAGCCTGGAAGCGGTCTGAGTGGCTCTGTTTCACTTGCCTTTTTTTTTTTTTTTTTTTTCTTTTAATGACTGTAGAGAACGCCATGTATTATTGGCTGGTAGATGTCTCTCTCAACTGTCCAGAAAGTTAGATTTTGGATACATCTTTTATTCTCTTCAGACCTGAGGTTTTCCACATTTGAAATTGGGTGGTTTATTTAGAATGATAAAATCGTGGACTTCAGAACTTACAGGGGTCCTTAGATATGAATATAGATGATGAAATTGAGGCCTCCACACAGTGGGGACCAGCTTTAGAACCCAGTCCCCTGAGCACACACTGCCTGTCCTTATCCTGCAGAATCTGGATGAGTGAGAAGATAAAGTAGCCAGGTAGAGTGGAGAAAGCACAGGCTTTGGATTTGGACAGCCCTGGTGCTATTACTTCATTATCTTTGTGAATGTGGGCAAGCTTCTTAGTGTCCTAAGCCTGTTTCTCATCTGTAAAAGGGGGAATACTTCTTACCTCATAAGTTGTTGTGAAAGTGACTGATTTTTTTAACATGTATATCTGTGCTTGTAACACTGATAAACTCAGAGCCTCAAGCTGTTGCCCATTCAGGAGGCTGCATTCCACCTTAAGGGCAGCCCCAGGTCATACCTGTGCTCTAGTACAAGCCTTCTCTCCACTTGGCCCCTGATGGTGATGGGAGCACGGAGGTGAGGGACGTGTTGACCATTTCTCTCTTCTCTTTCGCTGGCAGCCATCTATCACACCTGTGAGGCCTCCAACTTCCAGTGTCACAATGGGCACTGCATCCCCCAGCGGTGGGCGTGTGACGGTGACATGGATTGCCAAGACGGTTCTGATGAAGATCCAGTCAACTGTGGTAAATGCAAATGCTTTGGCCCCCACCCAGAGCATTTCCCATGTCAGCTGTTCAGGAAAATAGACAACAGACAGGCCAGGAAATGGAATAGTGTCCTGCTGTGCCCGGGTGCCCACTCTGACCACTAGTGAGCCCGCAATTTCTGTGTGGCACTGCCGTGCAATGTGTAGGCCTGAGTTATGTAGTCTTAATTCTTGGGCAAGCAGGTTGCCTCACTGCTTGTCCATAACAACTTTGAAGAAAAGGAATAGAAGCCCACTAACCCACCCGGGGCACTAAATGCAGTCACATTACCAGTGTTCTGCCAGAAATTAGCCAACAGTTACTATATAAATGTCATATTTTATGGCTAAGAGGTCTCTGTTATGGCCTCTTGGGAAAATGGCTTACCACTTGTTAAGGCAGAACTTTTTCGATATGATCTATTTAAAAAAGGATTCTGAGATAATCATTCGAAATTAACCACAAAATAGCTGCCATACAAACACAATACATAAAATGCTTTTTCACACCAAATTTTTTAAAAAATTTGTTTTATAATGGAGTATAGCTGATTTACAATGTTGTGTTAGTTTCAGGTGTACAGCAAAGTGATTCAGTTACGCATACACCTGTATCTATTCTTTTTCAGATTCCTTTCCCATATAGATTATTACAGTGTATTGAATAGAGTTCCCTGTGCTGTACAGTACATCCTTGTTGATTATCTATTTTATATATAGTAATGTGTACATGTTAATCCCAACCTCCTAATTTATCCCTGCCCCCAACCTTTCCCCTTTCACACCAAATAGTTTTAAAGCTCTCTCTCCTTATCCTCTTGCCGTGTGTCTGTGGGAAAGACTCCCTGTTTTGTCCTTATAGTCTCAATACTCTGCTCACACAATACTTCTGACACTTCTTGGCCACCACATGTGTGTTTTCCATATCAAGCAATTCCCCGACACCTGCGTGTCCTACAATTTAACTCAATCCTGACACTGTCTTCCTCAAGACAGTGTCACATCCCACAGCCCCCACTTCAGATGCCAGTCACAAGTCCTATGTTGTCACATGTTCTTCTGATCAACCAGCTATAAATCTGGGTTCCTTCAACCTCTTCTTTGGGTTTGATAATTTGCTAGAATGGCTCAGAGCACTCAGCGAAACAACATTTTTCAGTTTATTATAAAAGGTTATGATAAAGGAGAGAGGTGAACAGCCAGATGGAAGAGAGCCCAGAGCCCAGGGCAAGGTATGGGGAAGGCCATGGGCCTTCTACACCCTCTCCAAGCCCTACCACCCTCCAGGCACCTCCATGTGTTCAACAGCCTGGAAGCGGTCTGAACCGCCTGCTTTTGGGATTTGGGGGTGGGGCTTCATCACTTAGGCATGATCCATCATGAACTCAGTCTCCAGATCTCTCCTCTTCCTGGAGTGGGGATGGGCTGGAAAGCTCCAAGCCTCTAATCGTCGCATGGCTTTTCTGATCACCAGTCCCCCCAGTCACCTCATTAGAACAAAAGACATTCCCGTCACTCAGGAAATTATAAGGGTTTTAGGAGCTTGATGCCAGTAACCAGGGAGCAGAGACCAATATGCACCTTTTCTGTTATTTCATACCGTACATCCCTAATTTTCATGGGGTTGTAGTCGTCGTCTGCATGCTCTTCTATATTCTGCTCCTTTCATGGCACAATATTAAACAAAGATGTTCCCATACGTCTGTATTTTTCTGTGGTTAGCGTTTTCATGGCAGATGCCTTTTCTCTTTGTATTGCTATAACGTAGTTTTACTTAGTCCCTCCCTGGTTGAGTAATTTCAGTTTCATACTGTCATGCGTAGTAAAACTGTTTGTGTCCTTGGAAATGAAGGCTTCGTTTTCCTTTGAGGTACTTCCTGGGGTATGCCCCTCAATATGGAAGTGCTGGGTCAAAGGTTCTGATCGATTTCCATGGTTCTCATTAAGCGTTTCCAGATTTTATTTCCAAGTGATTATACTGAAAGGCTCTCCATCAGTAATATATTGTATGTTTCCCCAGGCCTCCCTTGATTTAATCTTTTGAGTTGTTTTCACTAATTTAGTGAGTGGGCATTTGTCTTGTACAATTTAAAATTTATACTTTTGAAAAACCTTTTTATGCTGAGTGACATTAACTACTTCCCCAACTCATGGTACTCCTTTACTGTTTCTGTTTGATGTCCTTTGAACAGTCTCCTAAGAATGATGACTTTTTACAGGATTAAAACACATTTTCTTGCCTTATCCCGATCCTCCTGGGACCATTCCACCAAGAGCTGGGTTTGCAACTGGCCTGCTGGAAGTGATTTTTAAGCCACATGTCTGGCGGTAGCTCTCTGTTCAGGAGAAGGGGTGACCTAGTGCTAAGAGCGAAACCTAAGGTTCTTAACATTTCTGGGACAGATTTTCTCCAAAAGGGCTTTGGTTTACAATTCCCGAAGAATTAAGACAGTGAGTGATTTAAGAGTGTCCTACTTTTTTCCATCCACTTGAAGCTTTTCTTTTACTTTTCATAAAAAAAGAAAATTTTTTTTGAGTAGGTAAGAAAAATCTGCTCAGTTCCCTCCCTTGGTTGTGTATCCTTTCAGAATATTTTTGTGCATATATGCAAATTTAAATATACTACGTGTTCTTGTCCTGTTTTACACATGTAGTATGCCACGTACCTTGGTTTTCCACATAACTATATCTAGGACTTGTTTTTACGCAGTGCTTCTTCAGTCTCTCTGTAACAGGCTAGTGTTCCTGTGTACAGTAATTACACAGTCCCCTATTGACGTATACGTAGGTGGTTTTCAATCTATTACAAACAGTGCTGCAATGAATAACCTTGTGCCTCCGTTATTTTTCACTCGTGTAGGTAGATTACTTTTCTTAAGTGCCATTGCTGGGTTACCGTATGTATACGTCTGTAATAGTGATAGCTCTCCGTAGGGTGGCACACATTTATACCCGTCACCTCCCCAACCCCCCGACCAAACAATGACGTGAGTGCCGCCTGTTTCCTTATTCTGCTTCTTCTTGAATCACATTCCAGAGAAGAAGTGCAACGGATTCCGCTGCCCGAATGGCACCTGCATCCCGTCCAGCAAGCACTGCGATGGTCTGCACGACTGCTCGGATGGCTCAGACGAACAGCACTGTGGTGAGTCCTCACCCTGCCTGGGGGACGCCTTGTGGCTGTGAGTGAAGGGCACACATTGGACTAAATGCTTTCATTTCCTCAGTACCTGCCGCAGTTAGCTTGTAAATGCGGTGACCCCAAGTTCTCGACCAGGACTCTGAGAGGGATGGAGTTGGGGAGGCGCGGTTTGGGGGAAGGAGAGCAGGGGAGGGAGCCGTGGTGGGTGACTGTGGAATTAGGTCATGGTCCATGATCATCTCTGTTCAACTGCAGTACATCCTGTGAATGGACCAATGGTTTGGAATTGGACACTTATTTCTCCTACTTCATTGGTTTTCCTCGTTGCTGACTATCACTCGGGTAACAGTTTTAGGCCCAGTGACCCTTTCTAGGCCCAGTTTTTTTGGACCCGGGAAGGTTGTCTGGAGTCAGTGGTGCCCATCCTGGGGAAGAGCAGGCTGGAGACCCAGGGATGAGCCAGTGTTGGCAGTCCGGGTCTGAAGGCCGCCTTCTCGCCGTGTCTTCACGTGGCCTCCTCTGTGCCTGCATCTCTGTTGCCTCTTATATGGACACCGCTCCTATTGATCCTTTTGATCAATTTATCAATTGATTTATCTCCCTTAACCTGGATTACTTCTGTAAAGTCCTGTCTCCAAATACAGTCACACTGGCGATTAGGGCTTCAACATAATATAAGTTGGGGGCGGGGCAATTCCCTTGCGGTCCAGTGGTTAGGACTCCGTGCTTTCATAGCAACAGTTTGCCAAGCTCCATATTGGAGAGTCAGTATTTTATTGATAGTGGTTAAGATCATGGGCTTTGATGTCAGGCAGCTCTGGGATTCAGGTTTGGCTCCACCCTCATCCACTGTGTGCTCTTGGCAAAATACTTAACACTGCCATCCCCTGTGCTTCATTTGGAAAACAGGAGAGTAAAACCTCTCATCATATTGTCCTGGGAGTTTAACAATGTACTAAAGCTCAGGGTTTGCTCAGAGCAAGCGCTCGGTGACTGTGCCTGTTTCTCCCGTCTCCCGAATGCATGTCTGGCCAGGGTGCGTCCTCCCAGGGCCCACAAGGCCTCCAGCCCCGGGGGCTCACGGCCTCTTTCCCTTGCTGGACCCTTCCAGAGCCCCTCTGTACTCGCTTCATGGACTTCGTGTGTAAGAACCGCCAGCAGTGCCTGTTCCAGTCCATGGTGTGTGACGGCATCATCCAGTGTCGCGATGGCTCGGACGAGGATGCGGTGTTTGCGGGATGCTGTGAGTGGGGCGGGTGGAGGGGGGGTCACTCACGGGCACTGGAGAGACTAAAGGGTGGTGGGCTGCCTGGGGATGTGCCTCCATCTAGTTTACAAGGTCTCGATTGAGGGTCCAGTCTTACCTTTTCTGAGAAAGCTCACCTTTGTTGCTTCGGAAACTTGCTTCTTAGTTGTACAGATAAACGGGAGGACAGAGGATGACCGAGACCTTGGCCCACACGTCAACTTCACCCACAGGCTTTCTTGCGCCCCCATCGCTGAGTGGCCCCCTTGCCTTGCTGCAGTGTCTTCACCGCACTCACCTCCACTTCGCACGCTGTACACTTATTCTGTGGACTGCCTCCCCCAGCTGGAACGTGTGTGCATGAGAGCAGGTCTTTGTCTCGTTCACTGCTGCAGCCCTGTCCCCAACGCTGCCCCGCGCGTATTACATTGGGTTGGCCAAAAAGTTCGTTCGGGGTTTTCTGTAATGTCACGGACAAACCCGAACGAACTTTTTGGCCAACTCAATAGTGGGTACTTGGCGTCAGTCTGCTTGGGATGCCAAAACAGAGGACCCCAGACTGGGGGCCTTCAACAACAGAAAGGTAATCTCTCACAGTTCTGGAGGCCGTACATCCAGGGTTAAGATGGCGGCAGGGTCGGCTTCCTCTGAGGCCCCCCTCTCCTTGGCTTGTGGATGGCCGTCCTCTCCCTGTGTCTGCACATGGTCTTCCTGCTGTGCCTGTCTGTGTCCTCATTTACTCTTCTTATAAGGACACCAGTCCTGTTAGATTAGGGCTTCAGCCTCGTGACCTCACTTTCACTTAATTACCCCTTTTAAGACCTGATCTCCACATACAGTTGCATTCTGAGTTGCTGGGGCCAGGCCTTCAACTGGCTCACTTTCGAGGGATCCTTCAGCCGTGCAGTCTCTTGGTGGAGGACATTTGCTCTTTCCTCTTGTTTCCAAACAGCAGTGTTATATTGAGCTCTTCGGCGTAGAAGCAATGTGGGTTTTTCGGGTGTTTGTTCCTAGCCCCAGGCCCCGAGTTCCACAAGGTGTGTGATGAGTTCAGTTTCCAGTGTCAGAACGGAGTGTGCATCAGTTTGATCTGGAAATGCGACGGGATGGATGACTGCGGCGATGAGTCTGATGAAGCCAGCTGTGGTAAGGAGACCCGGGATCTGCCTCCTCACTTCCTCATCTCCGGGCTAAAGGCGCCTGAAGTTAAGGAGGGGGCGCTCGGCCCACTCCGGCACCGGCTTTGCCATCTCCTTCCTCAGCCACAGTTCCTGCCAGTTCTTGAATCTGCGTGTAAGGACTTGAGTCTTAAAGTGAGAACCTACCCCCTAGCAGGGGTGAGGGAGTATTTACTCCGTTTTCTTTTCTTTCCCCAGTTAGAAAGTTCACGTTATATATAAGGAATATGATGGACGAGTTATGATAAATATTTTGGAAGGTGCTTCCCCCTCCCCTGTAAAGGTTACAGATGCCACAATGTAATAGAAATCACTGTCACCATTACGTTATCATCAGTAGTTAGGTCATTCCTTTGGTGAAGCGTCAAAATTAAAACTCGGGTATCATTAGCAAGACGTAGAGGCATAGGTCAGAGAATGTGAGGTGGAATCCAGGAAGGTGGGCTTTTGGTTGTGGATATGCTCTTGTCTCCCGATGGGTCCAGGAAGCTGCCTTGTCCTTTTCCGGGAGGGCCGTGTGGGCTGCCTTGGGGCTTGGGTGAGGAGCCTGTGTGTCCTTGGAGCTCTGTGTTCACAGCGTGCAGGGCAGACGACTGACCATGCGGTTCACCCCCCAGAAAACCCCACGGAGGCCCCCAACTGCTCCCGCTACTTCCAGTTCCAGTGCGAGAACGGGCACTGCATCCCCAACAGGTGGAAATGCGACAGGGAGAACGATTGCGGGGACTGGTCTGATGAGAAGGACTGTGCAGGTGAGGGTCCGGGGCAGCCCCACCCCTGAGACATGCCAGCGTCCTCCCACCTGTTCACACAGAAGCCAGCTCTGTCTCTTTGGTGCCTGGCTTAGGCAGTGATTTTTTGGGGGGTTGGGGGGTAACTCTCTGAGTTCTTTTCTCTCCCCACCCCCCACCGTGAAAGCAGCCCGCTTGATTTCTCCTGTTGCGAGGGTTATGCTTTCCAGGGCACAGTGAGGCCTTTAGAGCCTGGCTACCCCGAGCGTGGCCTGCAGACCCACAGCTCCTTGTTAGAATGGCAGCCTCTGACCCCACCCGAGGCCTCCCTCCTGACTCAGCGTTTGCGTTGTAACGAGCGCTCTGCGTGATGCGTGGGCCGTGACACATTTCTGTGTACGTGATACATGCCAGGGGACCACTGGTGTGGGCGGCGTGCCCGTCCCTTTCCTTCTTGGTGTTCTTGTCCCGGAGCTGGTCTCGGGAAGGTTGGCGTTCAGTTAAGCAGAACAGGGTTTATCCTCCATAGGAATTAATTCTCCCACCCACCCTGTGCATTCCGAGTCCTTCCACCAGCCTGCGTGAGCCCCTGCGAAAACTAACTCATCCGAATGTTAGCCCAAATCAAATCAAATAGGTAAGGTGAACCCGCTCCAAAGAAGGGAAGAGAATACAGTCTGTTCTGACGCCCCATCATAAATGATTTTTCGCTGTTCAGAACTGTGCCTGACATCGGCCTCCCTGGGCTGGTGCAGCTAAATCTGGGACATCCATACTAGGTTTGGGACACATTTGGGTCTGAGATCAAGCTTCCTGTAACATTTTGGGTTTCCTTGCTTGGTGTTTTCCTCAGATTCACATATTCTTCCCTCCCCTACTCCCGGGCCCTCTACGTGTCTGCCCAATTACTACCGCTGCAGCAGTGGGGCCTGCGTGATGGACAGCTGGGTGTGTGACGGGTACCGAGATTGTGCAGACGGCTCGGATGAGGAAGGCTGCCCCTCGCCTGGTGAGTGCTAGACCCAGCCCTGGCCCGTGGCACCTGCTTTAAGGAGAGGACCTCTGGGGCTACACCCTGGGCACAGCCTGGCTGAGGGCAGTATCCTTCCCTCTGGGACTCTGCTCTGTGGCCAGGCCCCTTCTCACCTCCAGAGCAGGGAGACCCCAGGGAACTCAGAAGTCATCTTCTATCACTGCCCTCTGATCTTCCTGAAGGGAAAGGCCAGCCGCCCAGCTTTCCTCCTTGGCTGTTGTTGGCTCTCCTTTGCTTCCTCTCCACAGGAGGTTACCATGGGAATTATAGGGGAAGTGTCTGTGTGTATGAAACTCTCGGGGCAGGGCGGGGGCGGGGTACGGAACCCGAGAGTCTGGCTTGCTAGTTGGCGGCCATCCTATTAAAAGAAGGGCAAGCACTACCATCTAGTGGCTGAATACAGAGAGGCTCTGGAGGTCTGTGAGTGACCGTATTGCTGGAGGTCTTGGTGAACCGTGAGACCGCCGCCTAGGGCACACACTTAACTGCAGGCAGAATTGTATCCTTTCCTAAACGGGTTTCCATTTCAAACTCAGTTATAATAAAATAATAGGTCATTGCTTGCCATGGTTTACATAATTCTTTTCAGCAAACTTATAGGTCAATAGTCTGATTTTCCTCCTTTAAGACTTGTTTTCATCCCATCTCTTCCCTGTTTAAAATCATCACTGGTTTCCACTTGTCCTTTTGTCCAGAAGATAGACCCTAACCCCTGAGTCCTATTTTCAAGGCCCTGTTTGAGCTGACACTGGTTTCCACTTGTCCTTTTGTCCAGAAGATAGACCCTAACCCCTGAGTCCTATTTTCAAGGCCCTGTTTGAGCTGACACTAGTTTTCACTTTTCCTTTTGTCCAGAAGATAGACCCTAACCCCTGAGTCCTATTTTCAAGGCCCTGTCTGAGCTGACACTGGTTTCCACTTGTCCTTTTGTCCAGAAGATAGACCCTAACCCCTGAGTCCTATTTTCAAAGCCCTGTCTGAGCTGACCTTTCCTTGCTTGCCATTACTTTTCACTTCTGCAAGCTGCGCTCCTCACCCACCCTGGACACACCTGCTTCTTCTCTGCCTAGATTCCTCCAGTAGGGTTTTTGCCCTTATCAGACCCGACCTCGTCCCCCTACTTTCCCTCTCTGTGAAACCCACTGTCGGTCAGGGCAGACAGAAACACAGGTTTCGTAGTTAAAGGAGACCTCAATATGTTGTCAGTCAGTATTTCTCAAAGTACAGCATGAAGCCCACCTGTAATGGAATCTCTTGGGGTGTTTATAAAATTATAGAATCAGAATTTCTGCCTGGAGCCCGGGAGCTCCCCGTGTGAATGGTAGGTTGACTAAAGATTGAGGTAGGGTTTTATTCCCCCTCTCAAGACCCACCCCCACAGCGCTTTCATTGAGTTCTTTAGCTGATGTCCACCCCTTTTCCAGTGTCATTGAACTTTACCCTGTTGTCCCTTTGGCGCTTAACTATGAACAGCCACATGTTGCTCCTCGGGCATTGCATGTGTATAAATCTTTCCTTTCCATAGAGATTGTGCCGGACCTCGTGTTTTAGTCTGAATCTCCCACTTTGCCTACAATAATAGGCAGATAGCCAGTGCCCCATAAATGCTTCTCAGATTAAAACAAATGAAAAAAAAACCCTTCTATCGCTGCCCTTTTCCCCCAACACCCATCTCTCTATGTAGTAACTTGATTGTCCCGCTCTCAAAATTGCCTGTTGGTTACTGAAACTGAGCAGGACGTTAACCAACTCTAGCAAATTCAGACTAATTCAATGAGCAGATTCCTGTTTAGATGCTGCATTCAGCTTTGTTGAATTCTTTTTTATGTATGTTGCCCATGTAAAGTTAAATTGGCATCTAGCTCTCAGATCTTATTTCTTCGCTGGGTAAGTCTCGGAACTGGGTTCTCTGCCTCATGTCTCCCCCTTTGCGATTTATCTTCCAAGAAGCCTATTACATACTAATACGTAATTATATCCTCTCCCAGCCTGGACCCCCCTGATGGTGCCCTTACTGTCCAGGTGTAAGCGCCCTGATGTGCCTTGGCCCAGTCCTCTGGCCTCATTTTTGCCCCCACTCTTTTCCATGCACTTTGTTTTAGCAGAGTGCTTCTGGGGGTTGGAGAGGCCCTTTGAAAATCCAGTTATCCAACTATGGAATACAAACAGTATCCCAAAGCTGATCATTGCTTTCTGTTGTTGTTTGTTGGCTCAGGTTATTTTATATCTTTTGCTGGTGCTTCCTCCCTTTCAGCAGCCTCTTGGTGTAACTTTCCACAAGGTCACCGTGTCAGGTGATTTCTCAGCTCCATTGTTTCCCTTGGAGATATCCCTTGTAAGAGGAGCTTGGCTTCTCCTATCTGGGCTGACTGTTCTCCCAGCCTGCTGCCTGTCCTTACCTTGGGGTTTCACTGCCCTCCCTGGAATTCTCTTTGCCTTTCTCCTGATTTAGATTCCCCGTTTTCCTGGACCTTGTGTCTTGCTTTTTCTTGGTTTACTTCCTTTTTTTTGGTGGAGCACACCCTCTGGTAGCTTTGTCAGGTGAATATGATGATATGGTGCCCGAGGACACGGTGATGATGGCCTTTGTTCAAGGTGTTTATCTCTTGAGTTTCTCTGGTTTGTGTGGGTTGTCTGGGGCACAGGTATCTTCTGGGAGGTTGCTTCTCCATCCTTAGGACTCGCTTTACTTCTCTCACGTTGCAGCTCCTTTTTTCTATATCCCGGGTCTTTCCTCTTGGTTTTTAGTTTAATCCCACATTTTGGTAGAGCACATTTTCCAGAAATTTCCTGAGAAAGAGTACATGGGAGGTATATTTGAGGCCTTGCTTGTCTGAAAGTGTTTTTCTTCCGTGTCCAGACCTGATTGGTAATTGGGCTGGGTTTGGAATTCTAGGCTGTAAAAAAAAAATATATAGATATATCCTTCAGAAATTCGAAGACATTCGAATTTCTGTCTTCAGAAAGCAGCTCTTGGAAAATCCAAAGCCATTTTGATTTGAATCTTTTATATGTAATCTATTTTTACTGTCTGGAAGCTTGTAGAATCTTCCTTTTGGTACCAGTGTTGAAATTTCACAGTGATATACTTTGCTGTGGGTCTCTTTCTATCAAATATGGTGGACACTGATGTCCTCTTTTATTCTGGAAATTTACGTATTTTAGTTTTGGAAAATTTTCTTGAAATATCCCTTAGTGTTTTCTTCTCTCTTTTCTTTTTCTTCCTGGAACTCTCGTCAGTAATATGTTGAATCTCCTGATCTAGTCCGCTTACTTTTTTAAAACTTTAAAAAATTTTTCTTTAATCTTTTCTTTTTCTACTTTCTGCAAGATTTACTCACTTCTGTCTTCCAAGTCTTCAACTACGTTTGGGCCTGAGAGACAGAAGGATGAGATCCCTGTGTCTCGGCAACCTGCCGTCTTCCACCAGAGCTCACATTTCTGTTCAGGTCCCCGTCGTAATTCCTAAAGCACCGAGATCTCCAACACACCCAACAGGTCGCTATTGCTGGCCAGCCCCTCAGTGCTAAAAAGTGAATTTTAAAAATCTTTTCTTCTAGCAAATGTCACTGCTGCCTCCACTCCCACCCAGCTCGGGCGATGTGACCGATTTGAGTTCGAGTGCCGGCAACCGAAGAAGTGTATCCCCAGCTGGAGGCGCTGCGACGGCCATCAGGATTGCCAGGACGGCCAGGACGAGGCCAACTGCCGTGAGTCAGCGGCGGGGCCGTCTCCCCCAGGGCAGACTTCTAGAGGCAGGATGTCTTGTGCTTCTGCTTTGTTTCTCATGATAATAATTCTGGTATCATCTCCATTTTAGAGATAGGAAAGTTAAGCTTCAAAGAGGGTCACCTCGTCAGTAACAGACTGGGGCATTTATTCAGTATTTTTTTGTGCAAAATTGGGATCTTTTCATCAAACCATGTTGAAAGTTCTTGTAGGGAGGAACACTCCAAATTAACACAGAGAAATTAAATGGGGATTAGTGTAAGACCCTGCACTTACATTTAAAGAGTGAACAAAGTGGGCCTTTGGGACATTAAAATAACAGGGCAGATTGATCCAACACTTACCAAAATAATAGTAGGAACATCTGAGCCAGGTAAGTATAGTAAGAAGAACATTAAACATAATTAACAAAGAGGAAATGAAATAGGACCTTCCTCCTGGGTGGGATTAATTCATTAATGGGTATTCTTTAAATAAGTTTCTTTAGCCTGTTTCAAATCTGCCTTATACATAAGGATGTTGCTTGGTTAAGGGTCTTAAAATCAAGGTGTACTCTATCTACAATTTTCCTCAATCCCTTAATCGGATAACCCTATCAGCAAAGGAAATGGGATTAGCGTGACATGCCTCTTCTTAGAGAAGCTGGCCCCTGAAGGCCACTACATTCTGTTCTAAGTGCCCATTAATCATTTGTTTAATAATCAGTTTAAGAATTTTTGGAAATTAATGACAGCCTTATTCCCAGTTTCTAAAAACTATGTTCTCCCTTTTAAAATATTGAGACATGTTTCATAAAGAAACCTCGAACATCCTCTAGCTTTACTGTTCAGCTGTTCTTTGATTATATTTTACCACATTCTTACCAGGTGGAGTAATTCTGTGATGGAGATCTTGATATTTTCCAAAACAATCCCCTTCTGAGCATGGAGTCCTTCCCTGACTCTCCTGTATAAAGTCCCCATCACTCTCTTACTGTTACTGTCTTTGTGTTTCTTTGTAGCTCTTATCACTATCTAAAGTAACATATTTGTTTGTTTACTCATTTGCTGCTTCTCTTCAATAGAAGGTAAACTCTATGAGGGTAGGTCCTTTGTCTGTTTGACACATCACCATATTTTTAACATCTTGAATAGCAGCTGATTCATGGTAGGACCTCCATAAATGTTCACTGGATGGATGGATGGATGAATTCCATCCTGGGCTTCTGAGACTGTTCACTAGTAGTTCTCAAACCTTTTCTAGATGTTCTAATGCAGTTTTATGTGTAACCAAGCCCCCCATCCAAGCTCCCCCAGGCAAACCAATTTTTGCTCAGCAAATGACAGAACTGTATGATACAAGGATTCTCCAGGGGATAGGGGATTATAATTTGTAAAAAGCCTCACAGGTGGTTTCAATATTTTCCTTCTCCCATTGAGAGTTACTATATTAGAGCATTCTTTTAGAAAACTGAATTCTGTACCTCCATCCTAGAGACATTCAGAGAAGTCTTAATCCTTCTTTCACAAGGAAACTCATCAGTTGAGGACAGCTGTTATAGTATTCTGCCCCCACCTGCCACTTCCAAACCCTGTATCTTTTCATCTCTAGTAAAAGCTCCCAGGATCCTTTACCTGTTCCTCTTGACCATCCTGGTTGCTCTTGTGAGAACATTATCCAGTTTCTCTACCTACATCTCAAAGTGTGGTTTTCAGAAGTGGATGCAGTGCTTCAGATAGAAAACAGGATCACCTTGTTCTAGAACAGAAGTCCTCAGTGCTGGCCAATTCTGATGAATCACCGTGGAGCTTGTAAATACGACACACGCCCAGTGTTGTGTTTCTGCCTCAATAGCTTTGGGGCAGGTCCTAGGAATCTGTATGTTTTAGACGTTCCCCAGAAGACCATTAAGAACCACTGTTGTAGATTCTCTACTGTAGGATAACCGCCATGATTTAGTGGTCTGTTTGGATTTCTTCTAGTATGGATAGAGTCATTGTATGGAACATTGTGTGTATATTTCCATGGGGTGGGGAGCGCAAGCTAGGAGTAGCCTGATTCTGAGTCCCATTGGAGAAATTACAGTTTGAACTCAGGAAACCGAGGTAGAATCCCAATGTAAGATCTGGGCAAATTACAATGTTTCAAGTGTGTATTAGTTTCCTATGGCCACTGTAATAAATTACTACAAACTTAATGCCCTAAAATAACACACATTTATTATCTTACAGTTCTGTAGGTCAGAAATCTGATAGACGTCTCACTGGCTGAAACCAAGATGAAGGCATGGCTGGGTCCTCTGAAGGCTCCAGGGCAGAATCCGTTTCCTTGCTTTTCTCAGCTTCTAGAGGCCTCCTTCCTCCATTTCAAAGCCAGCAACATTCCGTCTCTCTGATCCTTCTTTGGTCTTTGGTCTGTGGTCTTCACATCTTCCTCTTTGACCACAGCTGGGAAAGGGTCTCTGCTTTTTTTTTTTAATTAATTAATTAATTTATTTATTTTGGCTGTGTTGGGTCTTCGTTTCTGTGCGAGGGCTTTCTCTAGTTGCGGCGAGCGGGGGCCACTCTTCATCGCGGTGCGCGGGCCTGTCACTGTCGCGGCCTCTCTTGTTGCGGGGCACAGGATCCAGACGCGCAGGCTCAGTAGTTGTGGCTCACGGGCCTAGTTGCTCCGCGGCATGTGGGATCTTCCCAGACCAGGGCTCGAACCCGTGTCCCCTGCATTGGCAGGCAGATTCTCAACCACTGCGCCACCAGGGAAGCCCCGGGGTCTCTGCTTTTAAGGGCCTGTGTGATTGGATGGACCTGCCCGGGTAACCCAGGCTTAAGTCCTATGTCAAGGTCTTTAGCTCAATCACATCTGCAGAGTCCCTTTTGCCTTATAAGGTGACTTTAACATGTTCCAGGGATTTGAACATGGATTCTGTGATTCTTTGATGTGGAGGAGCAAGAGTAATTTTAGAACCTCTTTACTGGTGGGGTTGGGTTCTGATATAACTCTCCCTGTCCAGGGTTGAGCAGGCAGGTGTGAGTCTCTATAATGAAGGCCCAAGGTACCTGAACCAGGACCCGGTGCAGACCTACCTGGGGTGGCAGATGCGGTTTCTGTAGCCATTCTCATCTTTCTTCTTTTTAGGATCATTTGCAGTTACATTGTCATTGCTTCCTTTTTAGAGCCTCTCATGCAGTTTAAATCTGCTTTCCAAACTGGAGAGAACATCAGATTATGGTTTCTAGCCAACGAGTTGCGTAACTCTTAACTCATCAGTGCTCTTTATTTGCGTTATTTCATTGTCTGAGGAAATACTTTGAAAAGCTAAACAATTAAAAAGACTACATACAATAGACATGGCTCTTACTATTGTGATTCATCTCATTATTATTAGTCTCACTCAAACCAGAAATCAGAGGGTCATTCTGGACTGCAGACTAACAATAGGAGCAGATGGTTAGGAATAAGTACCGTAGAGGAAGAGCTGCACCTTGTGGATGCCTGCTCTCCGTCAGGCGTGTTCCAGCTGCTTGATCTCACTGGGTCCTTGCAGACCCAACAGGGATGGAGCTGTCACCTCAGTTTTATACCGGGGAACTGAACTTGGGCACTACAGACAGACCTCGCAGGTTTTGCGGGTTCCGTTCCAGACCCCTGCAATAAAGCGAGTCACACGAATTTTTTGGTTTCCTGGTGCATGTGAAAGTTATGTTTACACTATATTGTAGTCTGTTAAGCGTGCGATAGCATATGTTTAAAAAATAATGTACGTGCCTTAATTTTAAAATAGCTTATTGCTAAAAAATGCTAACCATCACCTGCGCCTTCAGTGAGTTGTAATCTTTTTGCCGCACTTTTGTAACGTCAGAGATCCCTCATCACAGAGCAACATAATAAATACAATAATAATGAAAGAGTTTGGAATAGTGTGAGAATTACCAAAATGTGACACAGAGACATGAAGTGAACAAATGCAGTTAGAAAAATGGCACTTGCTCTGCCACAAACCCTCAATGTGTTAAAAAACGCAATTATCTGCAAAGTATGATAAAGCTGAGCACAATAAAACGAGGTGTGCCTGAATTAAACAGTTAGCTCAGGCTCCTACAGAGCAGGATGTAAACCCTGGTTTGTTTGACGCCAAAGCTCTGGCCCTTCCCGAAGGCACATGCCCCAGGTCAATGTCAAATGAAGAGGGATTAGCAAGCCAGCGTGGGGTCCCCGCCACCCCCATCCCGAGGGTCTTTTGAAGCAGAAGCTGATGAGTTCCCTTTTCCCGAACACGAGAAACCTTTGGTGACCGTAGCCCCTCGTGTGTTGCAGCCACGCGCAGCACCCTGACCTGCACAGGCCAGGAGTTCCGGTGCGAGGACGGCGAGGCCTGCATCCTGCTCTCCGAGCGCTGCGACGGCTTCCTGGACTGCTCGGACGAGAGCGACGAGCACGCCTGCAGCGGTGAGTGTGGCCCCCCCCGGACCCCGGGCTCACCCTCGGCCCTGCTGGGTAGGCCCTGAGGTTGAACCCTCTTGAGTTCTTCCTCAGTCTGAAAATGCAAAGATTCTTGCTCACTGTTGGAGCTGCAGGTGAGGCGAGGCCCAGTCCCGCCTCTGATGCAGCCTCCAGCTCACCTCGCGCCTCTCAGGGAAATGTTGGTCTTAGATTGGGTGTTTTTGGGTTTTTTTTGTTCTGTTTTTTTTTGCTTTAGTCCTTGTATTGGTACTTGGATCCTTTTATTTATTTATTTTTAAAATATTCTTTTCCATTATGCTTTATCACAAGATATTGAATATAGTTCCCTGTGCTATACAGTAGGACCTTGTTGTTTATTCGTCCTATATATATATAATAGTTACATCTTAGAATGGGGTTATTTTGAGTTTAAATAATGATAATTTTAATCAAAAGATACTACTTATGAAAAATTAGGTAGTGTCTTAGAATTATGATTTGCTTAATTACAGTAGTGTATTCTATTATGCAAATAAAACAATTTAACTTGATCTTTCATAGGAGTTTTTAAAAATTTTTATTTTATATTGGAGTATATTAGATTGTCTTTGGAAGGGCATCCCTCGTGTTGAGGCATCGTTGCTCCCAGAGAGCTTCAGGCTTTGTGGTGGGGTGAACTCCATCCTTCTGTCTGGAATGCATTTAGCAATCATTTGGGGGCTGCTATAACAGTACCACAGACTGAGTGGCTTAGAAGCAACAGAAACTCATTTCTCACAGTTGTGGAGGCTAGAAAGTCCGAGATTGAAGCACCAGTAGATTCGGTGGTCTGTTGAGGGCCCACTTCCTGGTCCATAGACAGCCTGTCTTTTCTGTGTCCTCCCTCGGTGGAAGGTGTGAGGGAGCTCTCTCGGGCCTCTTTCACAAGGACACTAATCTCATTTTCAAGGACTCCATCCTTATGACCTAATCATCTCCCAAGGGCCCCACCCCCTAATACCATCACATGGGGGATGAGGTTTCAGCATATGGATTTTGGGGGACACAAACATTTCAGTCTGTAGCAGTAATGGATCCTGCCATGACATTGTCTTTGGATTTGTAGCATTCTCTGTTGAGAATCAGGCTTAAATCAGTGCAGACAAGGAGGTGAAATGCAAGGAGAAATGCCATGTTTGGAAATTTAGGAGACCTTGGGAAAGGTTATATAGGAAGGTCTGAACTCTTTTTTTTCTGGGGTGTCTTAAGATAATGGTGGTGGCCTGACCACATCACAGTAGGTCTGCCTGAAACCAAGGAACCTCTTGGGTCCTTTGAAATACAAGATTTATAAGATATCAATTTCTCTTTTTTCCCCTTCCTCTCTCTAGAGGAATTAAATGTATACAAAATACAGAATCTTCAGTGGACAGCTGACTTCTCTGGGGATGTAACTTTGACCTGGATGCGGCCCAAGAAAATGCCCTCTGCTTCTTGTGTGTATAACGTCTACTACAGGTGGGTCCCATCTTTGCCGTGGGAGAAAATGATGTTTCTGTTGCCACTGGATGTTCCATAAACTCTGTGTATGCACAGAGCGGCTCTTTTTTTGACAGATTCAGACATCTCAGCCACCCCATGCTGCTTTGATGTGATGCTATCTTTGTTCTCTTGGCCAGGGTGGTTGGAGAGAGCATATGGAAGACTCTGGAAACCCACAGCAATAAAACGAACACAATATTGAAAGTCTTGAAGCCAGACACCACGTATCAGGTCAAAGTCCAGGTCCAGTGTCTGAGCAAGGTGCACAGCACCAATGACTTCGTGACCCTGAGGACTCCAGAAGGATGTAAGTGCTACAGCTTATTTTTATGGCAGGGACAGGACCTTATGTGGGGTTTTCAGAGAGTTTCCCAGGATGCTCAGGAGCGTGGGAAGAAAAGTACTTGTGCTCCCTATGTGGCTAAGTTTTATGGTCCTGGTTGAGTTGTTCTTATTATGTCACTTTTTTATTTTTCAATACAATTCTTTTTATTGAAGTATAGTTGATTTACATTGTTTTAGGTGTACAGCAAAGTGATTCAGTTATACACATATATATGTATTCTTTTTCAGATTCTTTTCCATTATAGGTTATTATAAGATATTGAATATAGTTCCCTGTGCTGTGCAGTAGGTCCTTGTTGTTTATTTTATATATTGTAGTGTGTATCTGTTAATCCCAAATTCCTAATTTATCCCTCTCCCCCTTTCCTCTTTGGTAATCATACGTTTGTTTTCGATGTCTTAACACGATTTGTTTTAATTGAAGTATAATTGACCTACAACACCGTGTTAGTTGCAGGTGTATGACATAGTGATTTGATATTTCTATAATTACAAAATGATCACCACACATAATGTTTTTCTGCCCACCATTGCCCCCTTTCTACCTCTACCTTCTGTCTCTAGGTATTTCCTAGTATTTGGTACTTAGGAGATCATCATTGTTAACGTATGAGGCTTGTCAGAAGTATTGTGGGTTCATTTTAAGGAAATTTACCAAAACCCTTGGGTATAGAGGGTTTCCTAGTTCTTCCCCCTTCACAGTAGTTGACATTGGGTGACTGTGCTTAATTCCCGTGATCTTTGCTCCCCAGGTTTTGTGAACTTTTCATTTGCAGTTGCCATCAGAACCATGTTTACATTTGGAGATGTTAATATGAACTCATGTTTATCTTAATGTGCGTGTAGATGGTTACACGTAAAATATTTATAGATATGTGTACCTGCACAGGTTAGTACACACGCATATTTTTCTGCTTTGTCAACTGAGAAGGCCCAGAAAAACTTTAATAGCCTTGAGCATACCTATCATTCAGATTTACGTTTCTAATGCCTTCTTCAATAAAAGGACACAGGGCTCCTTGAAGAAATGGCCAAATCCAGGCCTGGGGCAGGAGATCTACAAGGTAAGCCTGGAGCATCTGGTAGTGCCAGAG
The DNA here is from genome assembly GCF_002837175.3 of Physeter macrocephalus. Lineage (NCBI taxonomy): Eukaryota > Metazoa > Chordata > Mammalia > Artiodactyla > Physeteridae > Physeter > Physeter macrocephalus. The sequence goes on along the minus strand of NC_041229.1, from coordinate 11,318,306 downwards.
CGTAAGGAAGTGCTTACTAAGTGAAGTAAGTCAGAAAGAGAAAGACAAATATCACATGATATCACTTATATATGGAATCTAGAAAAGTGATACAAACAAACTTATTTACAAAACAGAAATAGACTCACAGACATAGAAAACAAACATATAGTTACCAAAGGGAAATTGGGGGGAGGGATAAATTAGGAGGTTGGGATTAACAGATACACACTACTAGATATAAGACAGATAAACAACAAGGACCTACTGTATGGCACAGGGAACTATGCTCAATATACAGTGGAAAAGAATCTGAAAAAGATTTTATATATATATATATATATATATATAAACTGAATCACTTTGCGGCGCACCTGAAACTAAAACAACATTGTAAATTAACTATACTTCAATTCAAAAAAAGAAAAAAGAAATTAAGGAAGTGCTAAACAAAACAAACAAAAAAGAATCTATGAGTTATGACTTTGTTAGAATAACATTTGTTCAGTAGAGCAGAGAGAGTGCCAGAGAGTCAGCAAAAGCCCACCAGGGAAAGTGAAATAGAGAAGTTTATTACTCCCAGGTTCTGAAGGCGGTGTATGCACACCTCAAGGGGCCACGCAGGAGGTCGAGGCAGGGTGCAGCAGGACCTGGGGCACACGCCTCTTTTAGGGTTTGTGGGTGGAGTGCTGTGGGGTTCCTGGGCTAGGGCCGGTTTGGCCAATTCACACCAAGAAAGGGGGGTTTTGGTAAACTTCTTGGGAGTCTTACCTAAGGAGCACGAGGGGGAAGGTCCTGGGAGGTGGGGAGATTTTATCACAAGGGCCCTTGGGGAAGTCATGTTAGGGATTTGCATTTGCTTGTGACTCTTTGGCCTGTGGTCCAGGGCTTGCTTGGGGGCTAATGTAAATTTAAGGTCCCCTTAGCCTATTTGTCTAAATAAAATGGATGCTGAGGCAGCAATACCATGGGCTAGCTTAGCTAAACTCTAAGTGGAACCATTTTTGAAATATCCCATTCGTTGATCTTTCCACAGATGGTAGCTGGGTCCCTACTACTGCTCAGGAATTAGGTTAGACACTGAAGAATCAGATGAGTAAGACACAGTTCCTGCCCTCCAAGGGCTTACAGGCCATGGCTCGTTGATGAACATGCACTGTATTCACTTGCTGAGGCTGCCATAATGAAATACCCCAGATTGGGTGGCTTAAACCACAGGCATTTATTTTCTCCCAGTTCTGGAGGCTGGGAGTCCAAGGTCAAGGGTTGGTTTCATTCTGAGGCCTCCTTGACTTGCAGATGGCCGTCTTCACGTGGTCTGCCTTCTGTGTGTGTCTGTGTCCTAATTTCCTCTTCTTATAGCGACACCAGTCATATTGGGTAAGGGTCAATGACCTCATTTTAACTTAATGACTTTTTTTAAGACCTTATTTCCAAATACCCATTCTGAGGTACTGGGGGTTAAGACTTCAACAACTGAATTTGGGTTTAATATTCATCTTCAGCGGATTATCAACATGAATAACTACTGTGCAGTCAAAATGAAGTTTGACCGGAAAGCACTGTAACTGGTTTCTTTGTGGTTTCTAATTGGGCTCTGAAGGCAGTCCCAAAAGGGGAGATCCCGAAAGGTCTTAGAAATGCCAGCACTGAAGTTATTAAGGAACCTACTTTGAAGGGGGTCCCTTCATTTGAATTTAGAAGTTCTATGCTATTAGAAAGTAAGTCTTGGGACTTCCCTGGTGGTCCAGTGGTTAAGACCCCGGGCTGCCACCGCAGGGGTAATGGGTTTGCTCTCTGGTCGGGAAACTAAGATCCTGCATGCTGTGCGGCGTGGCCAAAAACAAAGAGAGAAGGTAAGTTTTATTTCTTTGTAGCCACACCAGTGGTTCTCTGGTTGTACGAGAGTTCAGGACAGCAGACGCCATCCTTGACAATTAAGATCTCAGCATCAAAGCCCAGGGCCAGTGGTGACTTAGCCCGTCCAAGTGATTCTGTACTGCAGCCCTTGTGAGCCCCCGGCCTGCGTCAGACTCGCTGAGCCGTGGTCTGATACGTGCAGTCATTAGATGTGTGATGAATGCAAGCAGGCCTTGCATTCTGGAAGAGAGGAAAGGTGTTCTGTCAGCTAACAGCGCTTTCTAGTGGATAGGCCCCACTGCCAGCTCTGGATTCTTTCTCGTCCGAGTTTTAAGCTCAGGGAAATTCCTCCAGTTGATGAGTATGCAGGTGGATTTTAACCCTGAGTTGCCTCTTTTCCAGTGCCAGACGCCCCTCAGAACCTCCAGCTGTCGCTCCACAGGGAAGTGGAAGGAGTGATCGTGGGCCGCTGGGCCCCTCCCGCGCACAGCCACGGCCTCATTCGGGAGTACATCGTAAGTCCCTCTGGCAGCGGGCTTTGCGCGGGTGAGTGCAGGAGATTGCCGGGGCTGGTATAGCAGAAGCATGTTCTGTGTGACAAGGACGTGGTTTGCTGTCGCCTTGTAAATAATCATCCATCCTCTGGAACCTTTTGCATCTCACCTTCCCCTCTCTCCGCCTGCCTCCTTGCAAGATGTCGGGATGCCCAGACCTTTGGTTACCTGTCCATAGTATTTTTTTTCTCCTCACTCCAGGTAGAGTACAGCAGGAGTGGTTCCAAGATGTGGGCCTCCCAGAGAGCTCTTAGCAACTTGACAGAAATAAGGAACCTACTGGTCAACGCTCAGTACACTGTCAGAGTGAGTGTTCGCACGCGTTTTAGCCGTCCAGGTGGTCTTGGAACATGGGGAGATGGTTGGCCTTTCATGAGAACTCCGTGCCTACCTTTATGAGATGCTTACTCGTGGTGTGCTCAATACCCAACCTGTTGCTCTGGAAGCTTGTCATTTCTTTCAGTCTCGTAAACCAAGGCCACAGAGAACTTGAAATCAGACTTTGCTCAGATAACCAACAACTGATGGTAATGCAGCTTTACCTGCTTTTAACCCAGATATTCTGCTGGTGTTCCAGCTCCAATTACTTTTGCACCCACCTCTTTTCTGCTTATTTTTAGCTGCAGGGAGATGCAGAGCTATGATAAGTAGCATTTATAAAATGATATTGTGGGGTTCTTATGAAATATATTATCAACATCTTCAGTAGAAAAGAGATTTTGGGCAAAACATGTTTTGAGACCATTACGTGTATACACAGACTCCCTCATAATTTCAGTGCTATCACAATTCCCTTTACCCAGGTTCCCTCCCGTTGTCTCTTTCCCTGTCTTATTTCAGTTGCTGGGGCCTCTGACTATGCTGAATCCCTCTGTGTATAATTTCTTCCACCCTTATAGCCAAAGACTCACCACTTTCGCTCGCTCGGGATTCTTACTGTGTGGTATGTTGCCTTTTATTTCATACTAATTCGCACTCTGATTTGAAAGGTGGCTGCAGTGACCAGTCGGGGAATAGGAAACTGGAGCGATTCTAAATCCATTACCACCATAAAAGGAAAAGGTAAATGATTCCAGCATCTGCAGATTTAGAGAAGATAGAATAACCCTTTGGAAATAACTTTCAGTGTGACTGGAAAATGAAGAAGCAGAGATCAGAAAACTTCACACAGCCTCCCTCTCCCCGACACACGCACTTTTGTGGGCGTCTCCATACTACTTTACACACGAAGTCTTTTGGGGCAACTGTTGAAGGTATTCCTCCTTCTAGAACTGAGCATTTGTTATAATAAAAACATAGAAAGGGATTTCCAGAGGCCTTCATGCCCTTGTTCTCAGGCACAGCATCCAAGATAGAAGGAGTCCTTCCTTCCCAGCCAAGATAAAGATGATCTTGTCCATGTTTGTTTGTGGTGTTTTTAAGAGAGTGCCATGCTGACACTTGTTACTGCCCCAGGGGCACCGACCGACGATGCTTAGGTGGTAGTTTCTAGCGCTCGAGCCGATCGGAGTCATAGCTTACGACTTGCCATAGACCTGCTCTGCATACACCAGCTCATCTCGTTGAACCCTCAGAACATCTATAAGAACAGATAAGGGACTGGAAAGGTTATGTCTCTTGCACGCAGTCAGTCAAGTGACAGAGCTGGGATTGGAACCTGATCTCCTGAGTCCAGAGCCTGTGCCCTGAACCACTGTACCACTTGCTTGCCGGGCGGGGCTCCTTGCCTTGCACACGTGCCTCGAGGGTGGTGTCGGGTAGGAGCTGATGAAATAGTGGATGAGTGAGTGAATTGAAGCAAGTGAAACGAAGGCTCTGGCACTCTATGGGAGACGGACCAGCTCATCTTCCTGATTGTAGCTTTGGCGCTTGGGGCTTTCGTCTTTGGATTGGTGGGTGTTAAAGCCAGAAGTGTCTCCTGGAACGTGCTTGGGGGATTATACTTTAATCTGAGCCTGTGAGAAATAGGCTCTGGGTCATGGAGAGTTACTGTCTGGTCGCCTGTAAAATATGGTGTCGTTGAGATCAGGACAGGGGCAGCTAAACTTAGTGAAGCCAGCCAGTCTGGAGCAGGGAGTGTGTGGGTATTGGAAAAAGTGTACCGAGTTCACACTCCCCGAGAGTTTTGATTGTGGTATTATTTTCCTCTACAAAGTCAGTCAGAACAGACTGACCATGCATACTGAAAAGGAGGGACATTGGAAGGTCATCAAAAAAACAGGTAGTACCTTGAATTCCTCGTTATAAGTGACACCTGCATTTGAAAATCTCAGTGGGGGGTTGCTTCTCTTAAACTTCCTTAATATGATTTTGAGGATGAACCCCAACTCCTCATATGTGTGTTGGTTAGGCAACTCTGTGCCAAGTCAAAAAGTGTGAGTTGTGATGTATCTGTGACCTCGTGTCCTAATAAGGTAAGAAGACAGGGTACAAAACAGTGGTGGCGTCACCCAGAATCACCACCTTCATTCGTGAATGCAGTGGATTAATTATAACAGCAGTGAGAAAAGCCACCATTTTTTGAGCACTGCTTGTGTAGTAAGCACCGTGCGGGTTGTTTTACATGAACTGGTCTCTCTTAATCCTTAATCAACCCTATGAGTATTCTTATGCTCATTTTGTAGCCGAGGGAACTGTGATCTGGAGAGGATTGTGATCTGTCCCCAGCCACCACGATGATAATCCAGGTCAGCTTTACAGCAGCACCCGAACTATTTTGCTCTGAGCTGGCTGCCTGCAACTCCTCATGTCCTTTCTTCTTCTGGTTACTGTGTTTTCCTCAAGCCCACTTTCATTGATCATCTGGAGAGACTCCTCCAGATTTTGATACCTCTCTTTACCACAAAGTCTTAGGCACTCCTTTGAGTCTCTCTTGCCTTGCCAGTATAAGAGGCATATGTGCTGAGGGTCTAATACACAAGCGGCCATTTAAATCTTACCTTCTGATGATGCTGGTCGCATCCAGCCCTCTTAGGTTACGCCTGGCAGCACACTGTCAGGTTTCTGGTGGGTAGACCTTCACAATGACCAGCATGGTGCTCACCACTTGAGCCAAGAGGGGTCTTTTCTCTCTGCTGCCCTCTCCTTGTCCCCTCAGCTCCCAGCTTGAGCTCTGATCTTTTTGAGAATGCCAGTGGCTCATCAGCTCTTTAATCTGTCATGGGAACGGGAGAGAAAGGGAACTGTAGTTGAGTGCCAGGCACTTGACATGCATTGTTTTAGTGAATTTTCCCACCTCTGAGAAGTACAGAGGGCATCTCTGGGGAGATGGACAGGTAACGAGGACAGGTAACTTGCCCCAGGTCTCTCGGTGCTGTGTCTCAGCAGGACTTTGAACTCCAGTTCGTGAGACTCCAGAGCCCAGATTCTTTCCATTTTGCCACACGCGCATTTACAAGTTAGGACTTAAGATTTAGCTTGCCGTCAACCTTCAGAAAGAACTTGAGCCCTCCGGGAATTCGTTGGTGCCGATACAGGTGGCTCTCAGTGTGATCCCTGTACCTTCCAGAACCAGGCTGGAGCTGGGTTAATGAGGGACATTTACATGATGGAACTTTTCTGCTCCACCTAATTGCCAGGATAGCTGACTGAGCCAAGATAGTTATGTGTTCACCAGGTAACTGTGGACCTAACCTCAGCTTCAGGCCAACACTGGTAAAAGGGAAGAGTAGAAACAGCCAAAGAAATGCCCTTTCTTCCCCAGCTGAAAGATTGCTTTGTCTCTTGAGTTGAAATGTTAAGTCCTGCCTTCTTCCCTTTTCATCACCTGGTTTCTCTTTTGAATCCCTTTTTTGTTCTCAGTGGTCCCACCCCCAAACATCCACATTGACAGCTACGGTGAAAATTCTCTGAGCTTTACCCTGTCCGTGGACACTGACGTCAAGGTAACGTGGAAATTTCAAACCAGCGGTTGGGTGGGGCTTTACTTTGCATGGGAACCAATACGGCAGAGGACAAGAAGATTAAGAAAAATGAAAGACTTGATCCAGCAAAGCTAAAATACCACACCTAGGTTGGCTCCTCCCCCCACGAAGAACAACTTGAGTCTTCACATTGTAATTATTCTGCCTCAGCCTGGTGCCTTTTTTTTTTCTTCTTTTAACCATATAATTAAATGGTTCACAGCTACAGTGCAAATAAAGAGTTGGTGTTAACAGAATATGTATGCCCTGTAATTTTCAGCTTTATTGAATTTCCTGGTGCTGAGCGCTAATGCAGAGGTTCCCAAGAGTGAGTCTTAGGAGAGAGTCAAATACCTCGGAAGCATATCCACTTACATCCACCTAATAGTCTCCCCTTCTAGCACCTTCCTCCCCTCCGCTTGGTCCATCTGCTTGACCAACTTCACCATAATTATCTGTGTCCCTTTGGTTTCTCAAGTTGCCACACACCTTTCATGGGGTTCTTTCTTGTCTGTCTCTCCTCACATCCCTCCCTGTCTGTGACGCCGTGGTGGGAGCAACAGCCTGTGCCATTGACTGAACTACAGTTTAGTGTCATGCCCTTGGCTTCAGAGACAGCTGATGCCAGAAATGACCTTGTGTAGACCTTGTCTCTGTAGTCTTTGCTCTTGAAAACGTTTTAATTTGGTGCATTGGCCAATATTTTTAAAGACCTTTACATCAAATCCTTCTGTGAACTCAGAACTTGGAAAAGGTAGTCTTTCCTGACCCATGGATATGTTTGCTCCTATTAGACAAAAGAGATCTAAGCAAGCCCCCTTTGTATTGACCTCTTGGCCTTGACTGCAAGGACCACCTGAGCTAAGATTGATCCTTAGTTACCGTAATCTAATTACCTTGCCAATTTTTATCCTTTCCGCCTTTTTTTTTGTTTTTTGGCTGTGCCATGCAGCTTATAGGATCTTAATTCCCTGACCAGGGATCGAACCCGGGCCCTCGGCAGTGAGAGCTCAGAGTCCTAACCACTGCACTGCCAGGGAATTCCCTTCTTTCTGCCTTTCTAAATTGGTTCTTGTCCTTTTATTAGTTATTAAAATTTTTGTGTCATTGAATCTATATGTTGTATTATAAATGGTCTTACATTTGTTTTTAGAAGTGGGAGGGAGTATAAGTATTCAATGATAGCACAAGTGGAACTGGTTTAAGAATCCAGAGGACCAGCCCTTCCATTGTAAGAAGGGAGATACCTGAGGGACAACAGAAAAGATATTCCTTTAGTGTCTGGTGAGCTCTGTGAGTGTGCACTGTTCATGTAACATGGCTCTTGCTCCTTGGCAGGTGAATGGCTATGTGGTGAACCTCTTCTGGTCATTCGACACCCACAGACAGGAGAAGAGAACGTTGAACTTCCGAGGAAGCATATTGTCACACAAAGGTAGCGCCCTGGAGCTGGTCGGTGTGTAAGGAGGAAGGCTAGACCCATGCTTTCCTGGCAGTAGAGCTTGTGTGTGGGGCGCTGGGACAGGTGGGGGTCTTCTCTGCAGCCGTTCTGAGTGGGCAGGTGTTGTCCATTGAGGATGCTGTCAGTGACTCCTGAGTCCAGGTGAGGGATCCATTGGGCGGTTCCCCAAATCCCCTTCTAACCTGTTGTCTCTTCATGGAAGTTGGAGGCTTAAAGAGGAGGAAACACTGGAAAGAAGCCAGGTTAACCTTCTACAGATGCTTTTTGCCTCCCAAAAGAGAGAGTTCCTGGGTTTAGTTACCTGTCTCTCTTTTTACTGCCCTCGTTTGCTCCTTCTTTGCTGATACAAGGTAGCGCAGGGCCTGCTGCATAATTGACGTTCAGTAAACATTTGTTGAACGAATGGACCAACAGACTGAGCGAAGGAAGGAAGGAGAGGAGGAAGGAAGAGGGTCCAGTTCCTCTTGTATCTGTACAGATACTGAGTCTCAATTAAAATCCTCGTATCTGAAAATGGACTAAAGGAAGGATTTTAATTTATTTCTAAGACAGAACCTTCATTGGCCAAGGCTGCTTGTGAATGTTGAAGAGTACATGGGAGCTTCTACTCTTCCCTTCTAGTCTGTTTGCAAAGTACTTTCAATCCTAGCAGGCGTTCTGTTATATACAATATATTTTTTTGGTGGGAGGGAACCTAAGGCTGCCTAAGGAGGTTGTGCAGGAGTATAGCTAACATTGAGCACTTACTGTATACGGGCATTTACCCAGGCACTCTGTGTGTGGTGTTTTACATGACACCTCCAGAATAGTGCGGTGGGATCTACTCATTTTATGGAGGAGAAAACAAGGTTCAGGGACTGAGTGATTCCCTCAGAAGGTGGCGGAGCCATGATGGGAAGCCACACCTCTCTAATTCCAAAGGCTGTAGTCTCACCGCCTCAACATTACACCAATAGAAATTGGCAGAGTCGGGGGCAAAAGTCTTACCAGCCTTTGCCTGAAACACACGAAGGGCTTGCTCCATGCCAGGCGTCATGCCGAGCGCTTTACAGGCATTTTCTGTTTTTGTTCCCTGCAACAGCCAGCTGGTATAAGTGCTGTCACTTTCCTCCATCTTACCAACAAGGAAATGAACTTAGAGAGCCTGAATACTTCACTCTTGCTTGTACAAGTACAAAGGGTATAGAGTTGGGCCTTGAACCCAAGTCCTTCTGATTCCAAAGGCTGTCCTCTTAGCACATCCTCCTTTTTGTTCACTGCTCTTTTAGTTGTTAATAACATTTCCCCTAATTAGAAAGGGGGCACATGTTTATTACAGAAAATTTAGAAAACAAAAAAGATACAATCAAATTTTTAATTTCCTATCATTTCACTTCCCAGGGAAACCACTTGTACATTTTGGGTAGTTCCTAAGTTAATATTTTTCCTCCTCATTGATTTCTTTATATCTTCTTAAATAAAATTTGAATAATACTATATGTAATTTTATATCCTGCCTTTTTCACCGAATGTAAATAACAGAATTTTCTAGTTTCATTATATATTCTTGGAAGCAACCTTCAGTGGCTGCGTAATAGTTCATGGAATGCATGTGAAGCTCATGGATGCACATAATTTAACCATTGCTTTGTTGCCGGGCAGTCAGATGATTATACTTTTTTCTACCATAACTAACACTGTGACAGACATCCTGGTTGCACAAATTTTTGGATCCCTCTCATTTAACTGCACTGAAGGTTATGAAGGATTTCAAGACTCTCACAAGACCAACTGGCTCTCCAGGAGGGTCGTACCAATTTATATCCCCAGATGGGCAGCTTTAAAAGGAATTTTCCCATGCCCATGCAGTGTGTTGCTTGCAGTAGTCATTATGAAATCACGCCGAGTGAATTTGTGAAGTAATAAAAATTCTACAGCATGTGGGGCTCACTTAAATGGAGAGATTACATTTAAAAAAGTAGGGTGTGCATATAAAGATACGTATTCCTGACTGCCGCCCCCAGCCCTTTGTCCCTGTTTCCCCAGTTGGCAACCTGACAGCTCATACAACTTACGAGATTTCTGCCTGGGCCAAGACTGACTTGGGGGACAGTCCTCTGGCATTTGAGCATGTCACGACCAGAGGAGTCCGCCCACCCGCCCCGAGCCTCAAAGCCAAGGCCATCAATCAGACGGCGGTGGAATGCACCTGGACCGGCCCCAGGAATGTGGTGAGTCAGCCAGGATGACCCTTGCAGAGCAGGGATGGACTGTCCCCTGGCACTAGGCCACCAGACACCCCCAGGGCTTCCCCCTCTGTTGCTGTTGTTTTTCTTCTCACCACAAACACAAGCTACCCTTGTAGTCAGTTCTGGATTACCTTCTAGAGGCGCCTGACATCCTGCCTCAGCGTCCCTTTCTGCATCCTGGCCTGGCATCCAAGACAAAGAGCCCCCTGCTGTTTGCTGATTAGACCTAGTGTGAGGAGGGGGCACATTCCTGAGCTGGGAGTCTCATGTAGGGATGGGCGAGAAGTCACCTGCAGGGACAATGAGTATCGCATCTGAGGCACCATGCCTCAGGCTCCTCTAGCCCCTCCTCACCTACGGGATCCCCCGCCCACAGGTTGCTTTCTCTGTCCCCCCAAACACGCCCCACCCCAGTTCATTCCAGGATGCTGGCTCTACTTGTATATAGGCCTTTTGTTTTCATGTATGCATTTTGACTCACTGGAATTAGATCTGTGCTTTTTTTTTTTTTTTTTTTGCGGTACGCGGGCCTCTCACTGCTGTGGCCTCTCCCGTTGCGGAGCACAGGCTCCGGACGCGCAGGCTCAGCGGCCATGGCTCACGGGCCCAGCCACTCCGCGGCATGTGGGATCTTCCCGGACCGGGGCACGAACCCGTGTCCCCTGCATCGGCAGGGGGACTCTAAACCACTGCGCCACCAGGGAAGCCCCGTGCTTCTTTTTGAGCCTGGTTTTGATTTCCCACCTTCCACAGTGTGCGCCCTCCTTTGCTTATAGGTGCACCTTCCCAAGCCTCTTTTCATGCCCCTCCTGCCTCTGCACCATGGCGTCTGCTCTCTCTTCCCCGGAATCCTTCCTCCTCCTCCTGTTGTGCAGTCAAATCCTAGCTCTTCTACTGGATCTCTTTCCCTTACCAACTCCTAAATCTTTAGAGTTGATGCCACACAGCATAATGTTTCATTAGATACTACATATCCGATTTGTTATCTTCTGTCTACTCTCATCTCTAACTAGTTTGTAAGCTCTTGAAGGGAAGGATTGTTTTCTGGGTTTTCCAAATGGAAAAGCATATGGAACTAAATCGGTAATTGAGCCTTAGTGAATCCTCAGTGGCTGGTGAGGAGGAACTGGCGCGCGTCTTGTCTTCTGAGGGCGTCCTCAGTGTGCGTTGGGGGCAGGACTGGTTCATGGGGAAAGAACCAAGGTTTGCAAGTAATTGTCTGTGAGAGCAGCCGTGAAGAAGGAAGGAGAGGTAGGAGTTAACTGAGCACCCACTGTGTGCCAGGCACGATGCCACCCTTCATCCATGGTCTCACACTTAATCCTCTCGTCAGCTCTGTGGTGTAAATGTCCCTGCTCCACCAGTGAGGAGACCATGGCTCAGAGGGGGTGAAGTAACCGGCCAAAGTCGAGGGTTAGTAAGCAACAGGCCGAGTTAGAGCTCAGGTCCAGCTAATTTAACAGCCTGGGCTCTTCTGTTGCTCCAGAACCTGACTCTGGGGCAGGCACAGAGATGAGAATGCCCAGAGCCACCCCCTGGTCTCCATTTTACCTGGAAGTAGACCCTTATCACAGAGGGGCCTTTGTCTCTGTTTAAGTACCCAATTCAGAGCCTGCCCACCTGTCACCCCCAGCTGTCTGCACAGAGTGGGGCGTCGTGTACAGAACATTGGCCCGTGACTGGTTTTTAGTGTCTCACCACACGTGAACTTGGAGAAGGAGCCTAGCCCCGCCTCCTCCTTGTTGAGAGACCCCTTACGCTCATGGTAGCCTTCGAGGGTCAGGGGCCGGTGGAGTCCTCTGGATGAAGCTCTCAGCTTCCGCCCATCTTCATCTCACTGCGGATGCTGGGGTCTCAGTCAGGGCTGCCGTCGGCACCGCAAGAGCTGCCGCCATCACTGTCTGCAAGGGACCTTCTTACACCCTGGCTCCCATGGCTCCAGAGACCCCTTTCCTGGCTCCTGGTTGAAGCCTCCACCCCATCGTGGCCACGGGAGGGGTCAGGCCTGCCTGCGCCCTGGGCCCCCCTCTGCCATCTCATCTGAGCTCTCTCCTTCCCCTATTCCTGTTCCATTCCCATCTGCTCATCTGAGACACACAAGTCCTTTTGCATGTCCCTGATGGGCTCCCTTCAACCCCACAGCTTCTCCAAACTTGTACGGTTTTCCAGTCCCCTTTCTTGCGGGCTCATATGCTCTTGGAGAAAATGCCCTTTGTTTCTACCTTACAAAGGAAGCTTCCTCATGCTTCCCCCATTAGAAACATGCTCTCAGCTTCCACTTTCCCCTCTACAAGGCCATCAGACTCCCACCTCCTGCTTTAAACTCCACGTGTACCAATTAGGGTTAAGAATGGGTGCATAGAACAGGAATGGAGAGTAACTGTGGCTTTCAACAGTTTATTTCCCTCCTAATTACAAGTCTGTCAGAGTTTGGAGTTCAGCCATCTGGGAGCTTCTACAGCCGCAGTACAGTTTGATGTGGGCCCCAGGCCCTGCCACCTCCAGCCTGTGGCATCACCTTGCAGTCCAGGGGGCCTCCTGGACCACATCCCCCTGCATATTCCAGGCAGCGGGAGGACAGAAGAAGGGCACCGCTCCCTGCATTTCAATGTGTCCTCACCGAGGTCCTGCCTGGAACATCTGCTGACATCTTGTTGAGCAGCCCTGTCACGTGGCCTCTGCTGCTTGGAGGGAGGTGTGGGTGTAGGCATGTTTCCAGGTAGCAGTTCTCACTAAGAACCAGGATTCTACTGAGGGAGGAGGGGAGGATGGGAATGTCCTAGGCAGCCAGCAGTGCCCGCCCGCCCTCCCCATGCCCCCTCCACGAGCTTGCACACTTGCTATCCCCTTCGCACCTTGGTCAACCCCTCTTTTCCCCAGTTTATTATGCAGTCTTCTAGTATAGCATCTAACCTTCCACGTTTGCATCTTGTTATTGATAATTCTGTTTTTCCTCTCTGCCTGACTGTCCTCAAAAAAGCAAGCTCTGAGGAGAGTCTGTACCGTATTTATCTTTGTAGGTGGGAAGCCACTGCCTGGCCCAGGGTGCCTTCTCTGTAAATGCTGATGAAATAGATGTTGAATGAAGAATTCTTTGTGAGCTCATTTGAAGCCGTTCCCCGGGTCTTAAATTAGGGCTTTCATGAGAGTGAGGTCACTGACCACTGAACTGGTGTCCTTTTCTGTTCTCTCCTTTTACCAGGTTTACGGCATCTTCTATGCCACATCCTTTCTTGACCTCTATCGCAACCCCAAGAGTTTGACTACATCACAGCACAACAAAACAGTCCTTGTCAGTGGGGATGAGCAGTATTTGTTTCTGGTAAGTTTCCTGTGCCAGGAGTACAGAAGAATGTTTTATTTTTTGAGGATGTCTTAATTGCTGGCCTCCTAGCTCAGACCCAGGACCTGGGGAGCTGGAGACGTGGATTCCAGGATCCGCGTGCGACGCATGTGCACCTGCGCGCACGTGTGTGTATGTATTTGTGCGAGAGAGAGGGGGTGTGAGAGAGAGAGACACGGGAGGATGGTTCTTTTTCACAAGCATCAGGTTTTTACTTGAAACGCAGAAGGAACGGCCACTTAACCAACTACAGCTCCCTCGTGCAGGATTGAGAACTTGGCGAATGGGTCACAGGAATAAATAAAAGCTTTTGTCAGATTCCACTTCTAGGAATTTAGCTTACATGCTTTTACATGTGTGCCAAGATATTTAGAGAAACATGTTTGGTATACTGTTGCTTGTGAAAACAAAAGATTTGGAACAAATGTCTATCAAGAGAAGACTGGTTAAAAGGATTATTGCTTATCTTTGTGATGGGGTATCGTGCAACCATCCAACACAAATACAGCAAGCTCCAAATGTACTGGTTTGGAAAAATCTCCATGCTGTATTATTAAGTAAAAGAAGCGAAGAGCATAATAATATGTGTAATGTTTTTGCATTTGTGTAAAAAAAAATAAGAACAGTAGGCTACACATATACATGCATGCATAAGTACACACATATATAAGTACGTATCTATATACACATACCTGTATATCTGGGCTTATATTTGTGTAGGACATTTCTGGAAGGAAGCACATAAAATCATTACTAGTATTACCTCTGGGAAAATGGATTAGAGATCTGGGGTAGGTGGGGAATTATTCTACATATTTTTGTATGCATTGAATTTTAATTGTATCCGTATGTCACTATTTTGTTGAAACAGTGATTTGGTGACAACTGCATGAGTTCGAGTGGTGTTTGTTTCAGGTCCGGGTGGTGGCGCCCTACCAGGGGCCGTCCTCTGACTACGTCGTGGTGAGGATGATCCCGGATAGCAGGCTTCCTCCCCGTCACCTACACGTGGTTCATACAGGCAAAACCTCCGCCGTCATCAAGTGGGAATCCCCATACGATTCTCCTGACCAGGACCTGGTGAGGGGACGCATGGTCTGGTTTGGGGGCGGGTGGATCCTGTAATGGGGCAAGAAACCTAGGCCTGGTGCTTGGAGCTCAGCAGGAGGTCTCCCCCTATTTCTGCCTGGTCAAAGACGGGGTCCTTACAGGTGCCTCTTCTTCATTGTCACATCTCCAGTATTCCTGGCTACAATACTGGTTTGTCCCTCCTTCTCTGCTTTCTCTGCCTTCACTAACAAATCTAAATCTAGCCCACTGCCTGTTTTTCTAAATAAAGTTTTATTAGAACCAAGTTATACCCATTCGTTTACACATGATCTACAGCTGCTTTTATGCTACAAACAAGAGAGTTGAGTAATTGTGGTAGAGACCGTGTATTCTTGAAGGCCTAAGACATTTGCTCTCTGAACCTTTACAGAAAAGTTTGCTAGCCCATGCCCTAAGATAAGAGGCATTGATTCTAGAAAAAAATCTCCCATTTTCCCTTGCCCAGGCTGCTCTGACCTCCATGCCCTTCCTGCCGTCCCAGGGGTGGGTGGTTTTAAATGCTTGGTCGCAAAGACTCCTCTGGACTCTCAGCTTCTTCCCGATGATTGAGTTCCCTGTGCTTACTACCTGTCCTTTTACTTTCTCCCTGTCCCCATAGATGTAAGAAGCAACCTGGGAGAAAGTAAATGGGGTTTTTTTGTCTCTTAGAGCTGGGACTGAACACTTTCGTTCATTGTTCCCCTCTGACGACATCCCAACACTATGGCAGTGGTGGAGATAGAGAATTTGAACACTGAACTGGGGTTTTTCTTGCATGTTCCAACCTACCTGCTGCTGCCACCACAAATGTGGTTTTCCCTAGAGTTGTTTTTTTTGCGGGGTGGGGGAGGTGGATCAAACTGACAATTCTCTGCACAGATCTGGGAGTGAATACTTGTTATAAGGTTGGACATGACTACCCCAGAGGCTTTCCAAAGAACAGACACTGGGGCTCAAAATATTGTTGCCGGGGGTCACAGCCACTGACATACTTATGTTACATGGGCCACCATTGAACTACAAAGAGTAAAAAAACTCCAGGTTCCTGATTACCATTAAAATGTCTTTTTCTTGTCCTAGCTATATGCAATTGCAGTTAAAGATCTAATAAGGAAGAGCGACAAGAGCTACAAGGTAAAATCCCGCAACAGTACCATAGAATACACCCTTAACAAGTTGGAGCCTGGAGGGAGATACCATGTCATTGTCCAGCTGGGGAACACAAGCAAAGACTCCAGTGTCAAAATTACCACAGGTGAGCGGACGAGCGACGGGAGGCCCCCTCACACAGCAAGGCACTCCCAGCGCTGCTAGAACGCCTCTAGGCATGGGATTTCTTTTTTTCCTTTTTCCTTTTTTAGTTTTTTGAAGACACGGGATTTCTATCAGTAATTGCTCAGGAAGTACAAAGACAACCCGCAGTGTCCATGCTGGGGCAGAGCCGTGCAGGGGTCCCAGGATCTGGGCTGCAGGGTGGTGGCCAGGGCACTGTGCGCTGGGGAGTGGCTGTCGTTTTCCATATTCTCCATCTCCTTTAGTCTCCCCTCCCCTAGCTGGTTTTGACATTTCCAAGAGAGTTAGGAGATAAAACTGAGTATTTGCCACTTAAAGCCAAGCATTGCATCTGGGCACCTGGACTGAAGTCGTCATGGTTCCTTGTGGCAACATCATATGCAGAAATGGACGGAGACCAGTAACTGGGCAGCAGATTCAAGGGGGATTTGCTGCCAGCTCCAGGCTGGCTCAGCAGTCAGGCTCAAGTTCAGAGAGCAAGTAATAAGCTCAGTTATTCGGACAGCAGCAGACAGTATCAGGAGTGTCAGTAACGGAGGCTGGCAGTGTGAACCGTGGGCCTGGGCCATGCTCTGTGGTATTCCAGGGCTCTGTCTTCAGACCGAGCTCCCTAGTCCCTCACTGAGCTCTAAGGCCTCTGGCATTTGGAGCACGAAAGCAGACTGGAACCAGAGCAGAAGTCCAGGTAAACTTTGAACATGGTTCCATCCCACCCCATCCCTTCCTCCCCCTACCCCATTTGTTTCTGGCCATCCTTGAGTCTAGATAATGTCCAAATTTCTCTGTTAAAGGTATTATCACAACAAAAGAGATGCCAGTTAAAGAGTGTCTACAATGTGCTAGGCTGTATACTAAGCGGTATATGTGTATTATTCCTTCCTTAACCTATCCCTTCAAGGTTAGCATTATTTAATCAACCTTTGACAGACAAGAAAACAGAGACTCAGATGTTGAGCCACTAACTGCATCCTACTTCATCTTTAATTTTCAGTTTCATTATCAGCACCTGATGCCTTAAAAATCATAACAGAAAATGACCATGTTCTTCTGTTTTGGAAAAGCCTAGCTTTGAAGGAAAAGCATTTTAATGAAAGCAGGGTAAGTTCCTCCCTCCTTCTCAGTGACTTTGGAAATCTAATTGAAATGCCATTTTAGACATGAGCTCGTTAACAGCATGCTGGCATAGATAGAGTAAAAAGAAAGAATAGGGCAGGGGAGTGAACTTGAGAATTAAAGGACCATTTTCCATGGGATTGCTAATTAGTGAAATGTTTATACTGCCCATTAAAGATGTGAATCTCTGCACTAAGCACTTTTCAATCCTGAACTTGTCATCCCCTGAAAGACAGGGAAATGGGCTGGAGTCCTCACTGTGCTTCCTGAGGCTGGACTGGGGCTCAGCATCAGAACCCAGGGCCCCATCTTCCCCAAACAGTCTGAGGGCGGGGCTGTGGCTTCAGTACTGGGGAACCGAGCTGCACTGTCAACCTGGAATCCTACCAGTTTCTTTCCAGTGAGCAGGAAGTGCTTGAAGATAGTCTTTTGACATATGAGAAACACCTCGTTTCATTTTGTTATTAGCAGACCAATTACTGTATTCACAGCAGGAGATGGGAGGAGGAGGAGAGTGGCACCTGGGAATAGATTTGCCATCCAAGGGTGGACAGATTCTCCAGTGGAGCTGGGTTGGCCCCATTGTCAGCAAAGCATGAGCTAAATAGATACACAGTAAATCAACCGTGGCTACCTCGGGGTAGAGCTTTGGCAAAGAGCTCTACAGTTCTAAATCGTCACAGGGTAATGCCAGAAGCAAAGCTAAATTAAAATTTGAAAATTCTCACAACTCTCACAACTGTGACATATAAATGGTTAATATATTTAAGTGTAAAGAAAGCTTTCAAATCAATTCAAAACAGAAACACATTGACCCTTGAAAAACGCAGATTTGAACTGTGCAGGTCCACTTATATGTGGAACCCACCATCCGCACCATCTGTGGTTGGTTGAATGCAAGGATGCAGAACCGAGGATACAGAGGGTGCACTCTAAGTTATTCTCGGATTTTTGACTTCTCAGAGGGTCAGGGCCCCAACCCCTACATTGTTCAGGGGTCAACTCTGTTATAATTTTGAATAAGGAACAGGTAACAAGGTAAAAATTTTCACGCAGCAGTGAGCAAAAGAAAATAAAGTTTCAGCCTCACTAGTAATCTAAGCAGCACAGATACAGCACTTTCACATTAAATTGGCAAAAGTTTTGGGGGAGGGTAGTACCAATATGAGTCATAGTTGGGGAGAGGAGTGCTCTGGGAATATGAATGGGTTCAACCTTCTGTAAGGCACTTTGGCAATAGGTATCAGAAACGTTGAAAGTGTTAACATCGTTTGATCCGGCAGTTCTTCTAGGATTTTACTCTAAGGAAAGAAACAGTGTGCATAAAGAACTTGATTTATGACAGTAAGAAAGAGGACACACCCTAAACGCCCACTAGAAGAGGGTTGGTCAAGTAAATTATGGGTGGGTGATGTTGGTATCATTTACATTTTTTTTCTTTATCCCCTTATGTATTTTGCAAATGTCCTACACCACATATGTATTAGATAGAAAATAATAAATGCTAGTTAGTAGTTTATAAAAAAGAAGGCAGGAGTAGGACTCCAGGCAGGTGCTATAGGGAGACCCAGTTGGGCAGCCGATTGTCATCAGCGTGGCAAGAGCCCAGCTTTATAAAGGTTGGGCTTGCAGTCAGTATTCCATTCCCAGTGGAGGGTTCCAGCATAAGCTTAATGTGTCCTTCCTTCCTCCTGACTTAGAGTTCAAAGAAGAGGCAGGTCAACAGAATGAGAACCAGGAGACCATGATTATGCAGCGGGGCCCAATATGTGGGTAGAAATAAGACGGGAGGGGTTTTGCGGTGGGGAGGTGCTGGTAGCTATGACACTGGAAGACTTGGAGATCAACCGAGAAGTCTGGGAGTCAATCCTGATCCCAGCCAGCATGCTGGGTTAGGGCTGTTCCAAGAGGGATTTTTCCAGCCCAGGAGTCCAAGACTCTCCCCAAGCCAGTCTAAGTAGGATGCTTATTTCACACTCCCTCAGCGAACAGAGCCTGAGCTGCTGCAGTGCTGCTTAGTTCAAGGCCAGGCTGGTCTGGGGCTGAGATCAGCTTGGATGAGCTAGAAAGCACGGAGATAGGAAGTGAGCTGCAAGCCAGCAATGGAGTTTGTATAGGCTGTTCTAAGGAGAAATATCTTGTTTTTATTTTTTACCCCATGCCTGGAGTCCACTGCAACTTGGATTTATTATTGGTCCAATCTCATTTCAATGACCTGTTGCTGTATTGTCTGGATTCTTTGTTTCATTTAATATTCCTTGAGATAAGTGGATTGCTGACCAGAACTTTGAATTCTGTACCGAAGTATTTGTTAAATGGCTTTTGTTCGATCTGTGCTTTTCATTTCTACTATGTGGCTCAGAAGTGGGTAGTTATTTGAGATGTTGGGGATGAGAATGTTCCCATTTTCTGAATCTAATATCTCAGTGCTAATGTAAAAAGAACTGGTACGAAACACACACTGCTTTAGCATCTATAAATGTCTGCAATGAGGAGCTCACAAAGTTGGAACCAGTAATAGCAGCTGTCAGATTCCTTATTTAACTTCCTGAGCAATTCCTCCTGTGTTTGTTTTTAGGGCTACGAGATACACATGTTTGATAGTGCCATGAATATCACAGCTTACCTTGGGAATACTACTGACAATTTCTTTAAAATCTCCAACCTGAAGTTGGGTCATAATTATACTTTCACTGTCCAAGCACGATGCCTTTTTGGCAGCCAGATTTGTGGGGAGCCTGCTGTCCTGCTCTATGATGAGTTGGGATCTGGTAAGTTGCTATTGTTGCCCATTTCCATCTTCAATTCCGGGGAAATACATCAAGGATGTAGCATGGCTTGATGAACATGTGTCTTTCTAAAATGCATTTAAAATATTCTTGCAGCTCAAAGGAAAATCATTTATGCATCAGTTTAATCAGATACTGATATATTTAACAAATACTTCCTGAGTCAGGCATGGTGTGAGGAGCTGGGATTATAAGGGGACCATATTCTGAACGTAAAGCAGAAGAAAGGGAGGTTTTGTTTAAAAAGGAGATTCTGCTTGGGAAGCACTAGGTTATGGGTTTTGTTTTTATTCTTTGGAGGACTGTTCAGAGCTTCGAATATGCTAATATTCTCTAGGATTCTGCAAGTCAGTAGATTATCTCATCACAGACTCCCTGATTTCTCAGCCTTCCCCTTCATCTTCACCGTCAGCCTCAGATCAAAGCCTGAAGTTGACCTGGGATCTCTGTCTTCTGGACACTCACAGACAGCAGTGTCGGGCCATGCTGATGGCAGGGGAGAGGAACCTTCCATTCACATGGAAATTCTGCTCAGATTGTAATAGCTTAGCCAGAATTTCAACAAATGTTTTGCCACTGGCCTTTGTAGTTCCATTTATTCCCAGCCAAGAACTAACCAGTGCTTAAGCTTAGAATCTTATGTTAGACTTGTTATATGTTCCATCACGCTTCCCGGTGTGGCTTCTGGTGGAATCCTTATCCTTGGCACCTCCCTAAAAGAGGGAAACCTTGCACACCACATCCCTTGGAGAACTGTCGCGTGTTTGAGGTTCTGAGAGGTTTCTACAGGAAACAACCAACCAAAATCTTGTTGTCCTAGTGTTTTTTAAATAGAGTCTCCTTTTTAAGTAAAACCTATTAGCAACCTGTGAAATAGACTTTGGGGAAAACTGCTGTGAGGACATCTGCCAGCTACCTTTGTAAAACCAAGACTGTCAGGTGGGAGAATCTCTCAGGTAGACCTCTCGGGCCAGGTCCTGCCCCTTGATGTTCATGCCCCCTCGGAGGCGGGGTGAGGACGGGAGCTCACTCATTCCTGCTGCCTCCACCGTGCTGGCTTCCTCTTAACTGCTCCAGCCCAGAGCTTTCCCCCAATTTACCACTTCAGAGCTGGGATTAGGTTGGGACATGTGAATTGAGATTTGGGAGAGTTTTTTCCAGTAAGTCGATAGTGCAGGAAATTAACGACGCGGCTATTGAACTGTTAGATCAGGCTCACAGGAACTGGCTGCTCTCTGGCCCATCTTTACGAGGACCTGTTGGGATGAAGCCCTGGGCAGCTCCTGAGCTCTCTCCGCAAGGCAGAGACCTGGCCTGCATCACCTCGCCCTGCACTAGGGAACAGCCTCAAGCCTGATTGAAGCTCCTCATGGAGACCGAGGAAGTCCACTTTGCTTCCTTAGCTAAAACTGACTCCCGCAAGCCATGTTCCTGCCTCAGGTTCAGACTTTCCCCAGGATTTATGACATAAAAATCTACCCCTTCCAGGAAGGCTGACTGTAACCCAACAGGGAGATGGCTTTGCCCCAGAGCCCTGTTGCTACAACTTTGTCAGTACATCATGATAAAGCTAGTATTTGTTTAAAACAGTGGGAAGGGAGCATCACTGTTAGGTTATAGACATCCAAATGGCTTTGCAAAGGGCTTTTAAAAAATGTGAAATGTATATGGAAAGATTCTCTCTCTTATTTAAGTTAAAAAGCCTCATAAAACTTCATGAGCTCTTAAGTCAGCATTGCAGTAAAGGAATCTCATTTGTATCACTTAATGGAGCTTCAGGTAATTGCAGTTCAGAGTGACTTTGGTGCCAAGTAGGGGGAAATAATTGCAATCTCGTTAATTAGTGGTCTGATTTCACATCCTCTTATGTAAGGCAAGCAAGCGGTCTTAAGTAATAACGCTAATGAAATCAGTGTTGGTACCCCAACAAAGGTCTCCCTTCCAAGAGATTATCTAAATAACCAGTGAGGCTGTGATTAGGAGCCTAATGTAATTACCACATTTGCACGCACAAGGCCTGTCCTCCATCGCTCATGGCAAGGAGTCGGAAACATTCAGGCGTCACGTGCGGGAATGTGCCACACTGGACAGGCGGTTCGGGGAGGTGTTGCAAAAGCTCTTGGCGTTTTGGGGTGGGTGGGGCAGCGAGGGGTTGCCCGGTCCGTTCTCCCGCCCTTACGTGGGAGGCTTACGGGTTGGCCTCTTGCCTTGGCAGGTGGGGATGCATCAGCGATCCAGGCCGCCAGATCTCCCGACGTTGCTGCCGTGGTGGTTCCCATCTTGTTCCTGATACTGCTGAGCCTGGGCGTTGGGTTTGCCGTCCTGTACACGAAGCATCGGAGGCTGCAGAGCAGCTTCACCGCTTTTGCCAACAGCCACTACAGCTCCAGGCTGGGCTCGGCCGTCTTCTCCTCGGGGGATGACCTGGGTGAGTGCGGAAAGGCACAGGGTTCTTCCTCCCAGGGCAGACCCCACAAAGCCAGGGGCTTGCTGAGGAAACGCCTGCCTTGAGCTCATCTTTTGACGCTAGCAGAGTGCTTTACTAACCAGTGATCTCACTGCTTTGGGTTGAATCAGTTGGAGCCCTTTGCTTTGAAGTTGCTCCTAAATTAAAATACCAGTATTCTCTTAAATCGTGTGCCCGAGACAGGGCGTTCTGTGAGAGAACAGATAGGAGCTTGCCTTTTACAGGAAGGATGGGCAGACCCTGGGCTTTGGGTATTCCCAAAGTATTGGCAGATTCTTAAGAATTTCCGACCCCTCTCATCCTTCTCAGACCTGGAGGCCTGACGTCTCTGGAGATGTTAGTCTAGACAGAAAGCCACGCTTTCCCCATCGGCTTCTGTCCAAAGAAGCCCTTCCCATCTTGCTGTTTCTCTTTCTTATGGCTAGCACAACCTCACTGGCCATTCTCCTTTTACGTATCGGTGGCGTATGGCATGGCGAAGAGAAGGAAATGTTCCTTTTATAAATGTCTGCATGCTCAAATTCCTAAATGCTAATTGAGCAAGTAGGCCACTTAATAAATGTAATTAAATAGGTGTGTTTTGGGGCCTTCCCCAAACTCGGGCTTGTCCAAACTCAGACTGCTGAAGGTGAGTTTACATATTTATTTTTTTCTGTCAACTAGTTACAGTTTTGTTTATGCAGACATTTACGTATTCCCTGCTCACTGATCATTCGTTATTAGGTCTTCTCCCTTTTCTTCTCAGTTTCCTTTCTTGTTTTATCACAGGCGCTTGGACTGCCTTGCGTGAATAGGGTGGGTTCTTTGGTGGGTTCTTTGCTTCTGTTCTTGGGGGCAAGAGGAATCCACCCATCATGGTGCCGTGCAGTGATCACTGAAAGCAGATCAGGACTTAGTTGCTCAGGATGGTACCAGGGCCCACAAGGAGACAACCATGAGTCTGGTTAAATGCTTAAACCCCTCTAAGACCCTTTTCTTCATGAGCAGTGTGGGTTCAAAGGAGAAAACAGACAATAACATTCACTGTGCTAGCATAGGGTGTGGACAAGTCAAATTGGGGCACCTAAGCCACCCATTGGACTTTGGGGTAGGGAATAAGATCCTCTCTCGTCAAAGATTTACTTTTCTTATTTGGTTAATTTCAAGTACCATGAAAATAAGCTTGGCCACCCGTTGATGGGGAACAGGTGACCCAAGAGTGTCAGAGAGAAGCTGGGCTGGGTTTCAGCATCGATTCTTGTGCCTGGCTGGCTCTGCTGCTGACTTTTCCAGCTGGGGCTTGTGCTGTAGGGATGGAGGGTCAGGGGTGGGGTGCGGGGTTGGGCGGAAGTGCCCCGGAACTCACCAAGGACTGACTGTCTTGCCTTTAGGGGAGGACGATGAAGATGCTCCGATGATAACTGGATTTTCCGACGACGTCCCCATGGTGATAGCCTAAAAGAGCTTTCCTCACTAGAAACCAAATGGTGTAAATATTTTATTTGATAAAGATAGTTGATGGTTTATTTTAAAAGATGCACTTTGAGTTGCAATATGTTATTTTTATATGGGCCAAAAAAAAAACCAAAAAAAAAAAACAAAAAAAATGAGGAAAGAAAGGAATGAATAAACTTTGTCGTAATCAACTGTGAACTTCAAACCAGGTTGATTTTAGTAACCAAATTGCTTTGATTTGATATTAGTGTAGTCTTACAGGGCTGTGCTTACTGGGCATGCTTTTTAAGTCTGTGAGATAATTTTGGTTCAGTAAATTGGCCATTCCTTTTATTTTTCTAAGACACAGAAATGTATTTAATAAAAACTTCGAGAGTGACGGGTAGAATCCCTCCTCGAAAGTATGCTCAAATTTAAAATTTTTTTTGCATTTAGTTTCTGTGAAAGCGTTTGGGCGTATGACGGGGGAAGGTTCTTTTGTGTTATTTTGTTAATTTATTGGAACTCTGTATAGGGCAAGGCTTTAGTGGTCATCTGACACCACACATGTTATGAGCCCCTCGCCTATAGGGTTGAGGCGTGGGGAACAGAAGCAGTTTTGTTGCCATTCCAGAAACAATCCATTTTTATTCACTCGTGTGTCACACGACGGTGTTTGGCAGGAGAGCATATTGAGTCATTGCTCCATTTCAGTTAAACAGAGATGCAGCTTGGGAAGCCCTGCAAGCAACAGCTTCCTCTCTCATATGAATGGATAGATTCTTACTGTACACGCCTCTGTACAAGATGTAGCTTTGAAAGCTACAAAATGATAACACTGCTTCATTATACACTGGTGTCATTGTCATTGCAAAACATTGCTCTGGTTGTGGGAGAGAGTTCTAGATTTGTGCCATGATAGCTACACTGGCAGATATAGTACCTAACTTTTCCTTTTGGGATTTTTTGTTTCGTTTTGTTTTTACTTACCGCTGAAGAATGTTGAATGTAAGGTTTTGTATTTGTGTTGAGGTGGCCGCTTACTGTCCTTAAAAATCCATACTGATATATGCAGTCATTTTGAATTGGGTCAGTGCCTTCTCTTTTCTTCTCTTCTTCCACCTGCCTCACCTGTACCCCTACCCAGTTTAAAGAGAAAATGCTCTTCACTCTTACAGAGAGACAGGAGATGTGTGCATTTGAGACCATTCGATCCAGTTCATGGTGGTGGCAACGCTAGAGTTGACGTGCTCTGTACAATAAGCTGGGCTGTATCCTTCTGTCTTTCAATGCCTCCCGTGTATTCAAACCGTGGCCACTTGGCAGGTGTGTGAAATCCTCTGGGGACTGGTGCCCACGCTCGAGACCTAGTGTTGTTAGCAGCAGTGTCTAGCATTGTTGTGACGCCTATCGCGTGCACCTCACTGCAGCACTTCTTCCTGAACGAGAAGCAGTGAGCTCTGGGGATATTCCAGAGTGTCTCTCATCTGCAAGCTTTGTCAAAACCCCATCTCCTCTGAGATGCAATGCATCACCTTCTCACAAGTAATTGCTTCCTTTTAACCAGAAGTATCATTCTTGGCTGATAACACAGTTTTGTTCTACGTGGGGAGTGTTTGGGAAACAAAGAGCCTATTAAAGTTTGTTTTAGTTAAAACATTTTATTTGTGTATATATATATATATTCTGCTTGAGGAGTATTTTCAATTGTAGACGTTTAGTATGTCGTGAGTGGTGGTAAATGACAAGCCTTCTTCCAGCATGTTTTTCTTCTATCTCTTTCCTGTGTTATGTTTTTAAAGACTGGGATTTCTTTGGCTTTATCTTGTCTTACCGTGGAGTTTCATTCAAAACTCCGAGCCCTACCACCTCCCCTTTTTATAAATAAGCACTTTAAGTAACTGAAAGATGAATGATCTGGTGGGAGGCAAGTCATTTAATTGAACCACTAGAAAGTCTATTTTCTTCTTTTCTTTTTCTGCCAACTTTTTGGTGGCATTTGTGAAAGCTGATATCAAAGGCTCTGAGACTTTATATTCAGTTTTTCCATAGGCAAGCCTTTCTACAGAGCACATGTCTCCAGTTGGCAACTTGAGATATTTCTGAGCTTCCGAGTCTTATTCACAGTGCCTGCCAATGCTTAGTGCGCCATACTGTATAGACTGGCCATCACCGCTCTCCTTGGAAAACGCTACTGGGCTGTTGGCGAAAAAGCAGCCTTTTAGGGCTAGAGTATTTTATATAAACAGAAGAGCTAAGTTCCCGAAGACTAAGCTAGATAGATGGAGCTATGTGGAAATTGTCTATTTTTATGAACTTTTGAAGCATGCAGTCTCACCTCCCTCTGCATAGCTTTGTGAGGTTTGATGTATATACGCCGTCTGCAAGAGTCCCGAGGTGGGAGTGACAAGAGCAAATGAGAACAGAAACTCCGTGGAGACTTTGAAGGTGACCAGATAATTGTCTTCACTGTGACCAATTGGAGCCTTTGAAGAAGGGGCTGTTGTACCTCATTGGAGATGCCACCTCCAAAGTTCACACTGTACAGGGACAGGGCTTTATTTTCTTCCAGGATGCATTAGAATTTCAGAAGCCCACATTCACATGGTCGACGGACCACGAGTGGACCACTACAGTTTGGCGGGCGGGGGATTGTGTATGAATCTCCTCTGGAAGTTGGTTTTGCCCCTTGATGGATTGACTGGCCCTCAAGCCTTATGAGATGTGGGTCCGTGTGGATAAAGTAACAGAGAGTAGAGTTCTGCAGAGGAATCCAGGGAGAGGCCATGCCTATGCAGACCCTTTTCCAGACAGGTGAGACGCTCCCGTGACTGCTGGCTGCCCTGGCAAGCTGGGTAAATAGTTAACGAAGCTGGGTAACTGGTTGAAACTTCTGACTTTGGGAAGAGGGGCTCCTGGGGTTCCATCTCTGGTAGTTTCACTGGGGATATTTATGGGGGACAGATGTGCGACACACAGCTTACATGTTCTCTCTGCCCAACATGTGTGACCCACTAGATGCAGGTCTCTGACAATTTAAGGAACTTCTCAGACCAGTGGACATTTTGGGGCGGGGGACTGGACAAGCCTGCCTTCAAATATTCACCTAGTGGTAACTCTCCATCTAGTGAGGTCATGTTCTCAGTGCTTCCTTAAGGGCAGAAACCCCATCCTGTCGGGTTTGGTTGGTCGCTTTCCCACTAAGAATGTCACAGTGAATCCCTGAGACGTTTCTCTCCCTTGCAGAGACTTGGGGGTCCCTCAAAGAAAGGATCCAGGGAAGTCAGCAAACCGGATACCACTTCCATATTGATTTTAGGGATTGACTCCAAAATGCTGTGCAGAATCTTCACTCGTGTTGATATTGTATCTTGACGTTCCTATTGCATTATTTTTCTTAAAGGAAGCGTGTGCTGCCTTTCAGGTACAATTTTCATGTAATAAAAGCCAGTGCATTAAGTTTATATAGACTACTTTCTATGCAAGACTGAGGTATGGAGCAGATAGCGAGAGATTATGTGTGCTGTTGGGTACACAGATGGCAAGCATGTTTTCAGAAGGGGTACCCCCAGCAAACATGGGTTGAGGGAGGATGGGTTGTGTATATGTTTCTGCCCACTAATTTTGAGCAACCATATTTTGAATTAAATCATCAGAGCCAAGTAACCCAAGAACGGTATTAGTTTCATGTGTAATAGCTCAAATGGGACAAGTACGAATGCTGGAAGGGAACATTATTCTCTGATAGTCCATGTCATTTCTCAATTAGAGACTCTTGTTATGAATTATTAGAACCTACAGGCAAAAATCAAAAGTATTTGCAGCAAAATAAAGGCCTACTCTGCTCTTAAAGTGAAACACTGTATACTTGCTTCTCTCCAAAGTGAAATTAGATATTTATCATTTCAGTTGCCTCGATAAGTTTCCAAATCACTGGTTTATGCTGAAGATTTTACTATATTGTCTCACAGTTTTAAATCATTTTTGTCTCAATGTCAACTTTTTTCACTGAATAAAAATTAACTGGGTCAAGAAAACACCTCTTTGAAAATCCACTCTCTACGCGTGTCTCGAGTTGTTCTTCGGAGTGCAATAAAGATGGTTAATACAGTCTCCGAACACCGTTTGATTTGTCTGTTTTAAAGGCATGTTTATTTCATCGAGAAGAGAACACTAAGACCTGGGATAATTTTGTTATTAACAAGCTGGTCTCAGATGGTGGATCCTCAAAGAACACGATGTCTACTTGTGTTGGCTGAGGAGAGGGGAGACATGGTGGCTGTTTTGAAGTAAATAAAATTATTCTGCCGGGACGACAACTAAGTGGCTCCCTTAAAGCTGTAACTACCTTTGCTAAGAGACAATTTGCTAAGAAGGCAATTTTCAAATCTGAGAGAAGAAAGCACAGCGGTATGATGAGCTCTGTGTCAAAGAGCACTTTTGGGAGGCTTCTGGAGGTGATGAAGTCTGTGAGGGATGCCACACTTGCCTCTGATCAGTGATGAAAGGCAGGTGGGCCTACAAAGTCAGGACTGGAGAGCATGGAACCGGTGGGAGAGGGCAGGTGCTTTGGTGTAACATCTTCCGGGATGTTGCTTTTGTTTAAATATTGAGCCAGGATCAATCTCTGAAGTTTTATCATCCCATTTGGTAGATGAGGAAAAAGAGGCTCAGAGAAGTTAAGTAATTTGCTTAAGGGAAACCAGAAAGTAAATGGCGAAACCAGCCTTCAATAGAACAGTGCTCCTGTTCTGTAGCACTGTGCCACCCCGCCTCCCGTCACTGTTCAGTGTCAGAGTGAACACCTTCAATCCAGTGCCTTGCGCCCAGAAAAATCCCAAGGGGATACCTACCGTCCGGTCATGGCCGAGCCCTTAGGTTCCAGGCTTAGATAGCGGGTTTTGTCGACATACGATAGAGAGTTATCTCTCGACGGCAAACGCACCTTAACCAAGCTCCTGAGACTGATAGGCAACAAAATAACGCCCATTTATTAATTCACCTCGGGAAATCGCCCTGTCTCTTAGCAGGTTAACGTGGCCAGTACATTGTCCCCGTGTAAGGAGCTCTACCTAAGAAGCCAGTTACGACGAGAAGGTTGTTTGTTGAGCTTGGGCGCCGGAGTAAAAGTGGGAGGGGTCCGGGCGTGAATAGTGGTCGCCCAATAAATACTGAACGGATAACGAATGATTGACGTTCCACTGGAAGAATAATCTACTCCATACAAACTTAGTATTTGAAACCTTCAGGATATAGCTACTCCGTGTATCCATTTCTATTTAAGAAGGTCTTGCCAATGGGATCTTAATCCTTGATGTCCCTTTGCCAGTTTCCCCTGGACAGGGCTTGGGCACTGCCCATGTCTGGCACCCTGAGTCATCTTTTTGTTTTGTGGTTGAGTTCACTCCTCCCCACACCAAAACATTCTGTAGCTGACGTTAACAGTGCATTCAGACTGGGCTATAATAATATCTTCCTGGCTTGAGAGCCGTGTTTCTGTAAGATTATTCTGCCTATTATGTGTTGATTTTAAAGTTTAACCCTGGGAGAATACTGTTTTTGAGTCCTTGGGGTGACAATGTAGCCCTCAAACGCTGCCTACATGTGTCAGCTATGAGTCTCTGCTTTCCTAGGCCACAGTAAATTAAAAATAGAAAAAGACTATTAAGGCAGAAGCCCTGACAACAACAAACGAAAAGCTATCAGAAAATATAGACTGTCAGAAACCTCTGTTGGAGATAAAGGAATTCAACAGTTTGTTGGGGCCATTTAGTATAGACCCTATCGGGCCCCAAAGGTACAGAGTCCTACAAGTTACATGACCCACTTGATTAAAATAATAATGGTTCTCTTCAGTTTGGCCCCTGTTCTTTACCAGTTGCTGTGCTAAACTCTTTATAAACTTTTTTTTTAAATTCTAAAAGTGATCCTGTGATTTAGATAATTAACCTCTGTTTTAAGAGATGAGGACAATTGCTCGTAAGAGAGGCTGAGTGACACCTGCAAGATCTCACATGTAGGAAGTGGTAGAATCTAGACTCAAACCTAGATTTATTCCATTCTTAAGTTTGTGTTCTTATTCACCATGCTACTTTGCCCTTTTGGTACAATATTAGAAGTCTGTAATAGTAATACTGTTTAGGGAATTCAAGGGTCGAGGTAATACATTTTTAAAAGATTTCCACCAGAAAGATTAAAAATGACATTTGGAGACAGAAAGAGGTAAACTTCAATTGCTTTGCAAAATCATTTATGTGGAACACAATATTTCCTACTGATGCTAGGTCAATGAAGCTTTTTTTTTAAATTGGAATTTTTTTTTTTTTTAAGAATTCAGTAATCAGAAACACGAACGATTCTTTTGCTTTGTGACAACCCAGTTAGATTTTATCAGAATCCTTTGCATCTTGGGAAGAGATGTCCAGTGCACATTTTACTCACCTTTATTTATGTACACGGTGGAGCATACGATTGCACCATGTCCCATTAGGGCGCTAATTGGGCTCACACAAGACCCGTAGGGTCCCAGCAAAAGGAGGTGGCTGCCATTCTTTTTATACAACCCTAACTGGCTTTGATGCCAGTGCCCCATTAATTTTTTTAAAAAGATTATGTGTAGGGTAATTTGAGCCTGCAACAATTTACAGAAGAACAATGATGTTATGCTTTTAAAAATGCTAATGTTATCATTGTCATGTCGCAACCCTATTTAACGCCAGATGACAACTGGTAATGTTTGGGAATAGTTGTGTGAAAACAATGACATATCATACTTAAAACTCAGCATCAGCAAACTTTGAGGAAGAAAAAAGAGGCTCGAATTTAAATGTAAATCAGCCTTTTATGAAATTTGCCCTTTGGTTGTGTGCTAGTACGTAAAGCCTTCAAGATCAATTGAATGAAGAGGTCTCAGAATTAAACTTTATTTTTCAATCTCTCTCCAGCAGAAGCAGAACCTATTAGTTACCCAGGGATTGATCACACCCTAGGTAGCACTGAATTACCTGGGGGGGTGTGTGCATGTGTGTTTTATGGAATTCTTCATAGGCGGTAGATGAGCAATGCAAGAACATCAAGCCCTTGATTTCATAAACACACCTTACTTCAAACCCCAAACAGCTGACTGCTGCCAAGAATTGGCACATCTTCAAAGGAGGAAATTTTAATCACATTGAAATGATTCAAGGGAATGTGCTTAAGACCCTGAATACAATACTCCCAAAAGATGGTCCCTAAACATTTTGAGCAATAGTAGTCCTATGGCAATAAGTCATAATAGCAAATAAGTATTTGTTTTATGCCAGGCATTGTTCTGGGGTTTTCTTGTGTATTAACTAATTTAACCCTCGCAATAATCCTGTAAGGAAGATATTATTATCCTCATGTTATAGATAAGGAAACTGATGCACAGGAAGATTAAGAAATTTGCCCAAGTACACAACAGTCAGTAAGAGGCAGGGCTCAGATTTGAACCCAAGTAGCCTGATTTCGGAGTCTGTGCTTTTAATTCTTTCACACAGACACTCCAAGTGACCCTTTGAGATCCTGGTTTGGGTGTATACATTTGGAATTTATTTTAACCAGTTTATCTTTTTAAACATTTTATTTTGGGGATTATAAAAGGAGTTTGTATCCACTATAGAAATTTGGGGAAAATGAAAGAAGCACCAAGAAGAAAATGAGATTTCCTGGTAATCCCAGAGACAACCGCTGTTAACATTTGGCGTGTGTCCCTTTATCACTTTATTTTATATGAGCAATTGCACCTGGTTACAGTTCTGTTGTCGTGAATATGACCAAGTTCATGTGGGAGAGTTTCCCAAAGCTCTGCTACTTCTGTTCTGTCCTGGTTCCACCACAAAGGCGAACCTGAATGCAGATCTCAAAAGCGGCCTGATACCCTCTTCCCCTTTGTCCCTATAAGCAGTTTTGATACAGATTTACTCTGAGGACCAGTGGAACCAGAGGACCACCATTCCATCAGCTGCATTTCTACCTGTCATCACAGTGAAGTACTTTGACTCATCTTCTGTACTAGTGAAACTCATAGGAGGATTTATTTGAGTCACTTCGTTATCTCTGGCTCACTAATTTTTCCCTATTGAGTGTTTTGCTGCTCGGAAATATGGGAGAAACAGCTTTCAATGCATCCCATCAAAGAAAATGGACAGCGTTAAGTAGACATGAGAGCATAAGACAGATGCATAAGCAGAAGGTGCTTTGCAAACATGGTTGTCATATGAATGTGTTTGGTCCCAAAGAAACCTGACTCGTCAAGAGGGATGTATCTGAGTTCCGAGGAAGAGAAGGGGATGGTCTAAAGCGAGGCGGTGGGATCACTTTGCGCGTTTCTGGGTGATGGGGTAGGAGGAAAAGAAGCACTTGGAAGGAGCTTTGGAGGTATTAATATTTAGTGTTGGATGGTGAACACTCTCTCCATTTCAACAGGGCAGGGGATATGTTAAATGGCAAAATAATTTCCCTAAATATTAAACTGCAGCATCTAGCTTTGCAGGAGCTGGAGGGCAGAACATGTGGATTTTATGTGAATGGATGCTGAGCCCCCACTGGAATCTCGTATAAATGTCTGCAGGTCTCTCAGATAGAGAGGTATCAGGCAGAAGAGAGAATTCTGAGGATTTGGGCAGTTCCCAAATAAATCAAAGATTAATGTCAGGTGTCAAGCTCAAGGCTGGCAAGGCTCAAAACTCCCTGTCAGTCAGGCACCTGATTCCTGGACCCCAGAGCAACATTCATTTAAGAAATATTATTTGAGCACTTCCTCTGTACCAGGTCCTGCATTAGCCTCTGGAAGAATAATGTAAAAGAAGACAGACAGGATGCTTGCCCTCTGGAACAGCAGAGAATAAACCTCAGGGTTGGCAAGTCACTTATGAGTCTTGTGTAGATGGTGTATGTGATTTCATAAAAGGGGAAACGGAGGCTAAGGATGTTACATGACTTGCTTAAGAGCTCAGCTAATTAGGGAGTTAACCCATCTTAATTCTCAAAGCCTGTGGTCAAGCCTGTGCTGGGGTCTCCCATGATTACACTGGGGGAGGAAGGAGGCTCCAGTTCAGCCTTCGAAGAGAAACACTGAAACCCTACTTCGAGGAGAAGAGTGCATCATTGGCTGCATATCCACATTTTATTAATAATGTCATACCCTGTTTCCTTTGAGCTATTGCTTTTTATATGTAAACTTCCTCAGTGGAAGGCGGGATGAATAGAAGACTACTAGCCCACTTCAGTAGGCCCAACTCAGGGAGAGAGCACGGGCTGAGGCGGCATCCTGGTGATGCAGTTCTTGCCATGTGACTACAGCGACCACTTGCCAAGTCTCCCTAGTGCCGTAGTTTTCTTGTCCATCAGATGGAGTGATACCAAAGCTGACACCACAGGGTGTTGGGAGGTCTAAAGAAACAGATGTGCAAGAGCTTTGAAGCTGGAAGGTGCTGTAGGTTTAGGCAGTTTTTGGAGCTCAGAGACTGAGCTGGGCTGGAGATGTTTGCTGGAGAGGTACATCTAGAATGGTCAGAGTTAGAGGGGTCGGTGGAGATAAAAGCCTGGAGAGAGAGAGAGATGTTGGGAGTGAAAAGAGATCTCAAAGTAACACCCAAAGCTGAGGAGCCTGGGATAAGCCAGATTGGAGCCCTCAGGTGCCCTTGGAGGAGGGGGTATTCAGTCCTGGCAAATGCCTCGAGGAACCATGACGAGCGTCTGCGGGGCACTTCCTCTGTGCCTGGCAGCCCTTCATGGCAGAGTTGCATGTGGTCAAGGGTCTGGGCTCAGATGGCCTGAGTTGGAACCCTGCCTGGGGAGCTGGTGACTCTCGGTGTCTTGCCCCTTTTTGCCCTGCTGTTTCCTCACCTGTAAATAAGGATCCTTTAGCACCTACCTCATAGGGTTGCCGCGAGGATGAAATTAGATCATTAGATACATTAGGTAACGCCTGTGAAATGCCACGACTCTGAACGCTGTCTAGGAGGGTGACTCTTGTCCTCCCCACAGCCCTGCGAGGCGGGCCCTGATTTTAGATGAGACCAGTGGTGTCCTCACAAGAGGGCTTTTGGGGCACGATGTGTGGACGCTAGCTTAGTGTAGGATGAGCAGGGCGTGGAGGGTGTGGAGGAGCCGTCTTCAGGCTCCTCTTTCTATACTTTCCAGAGAGAGACCTAGTGCCAGCCGGACCCAGCCTAGCACAGCATCCAGACAGATACTCGTGAAACGGAGTCCCCCCAAAACCAAGCTCCCCTGCCGAGTTTTTGATTAACCTCTCTGCACAAAACTTTATTCCTTTTCTTGTCCCATCTCTGTTCCCCTCAAGGTTGAGGGGTATCAAAAAAGGGGGGATTGAAGCTGAGCAGGAACCTGCAGGGCCCTCCGTGTCCCCTGCTTCTTGTTTGTAGAAAAAGGCTTTAGTCTCCTAGGCCTCCCTGAGTTCCAAAGAGCAGATTCAAGCAGTTACTAATTAGGGAAGTGAGGTAATGCAGAAACAAAGGAAAAGCAGTTATGCAAGAAAAGTAAGGTAATAGTTCGGCAATGAGAGTTCTAATTCCTCCTGAAGGAATATACAATCTGATGCATATCTTTGAGTTAACAGGCACTAAGACGCCCACCCAAGTGGAGGATGGTGACTACATGCTGACCACAAGCACGAGCCCCCAGACTGAAACCAGGAGGTTAATGATTAAGATTCCGTGAATACCACGCTGTTACCTCACCACTAACCAATCAGAAGAAAGTCACGCCCCCTGCAGCCCCACCCCCAAATTTTGCCTTTAAAAAACCCTTCCTTGGCGTTCGGCTCTAACGAGCGTGAGTCATACGTTCTCCTTGCCTGGTGCCTGCAATAAGCGCTGCACTTAATTTCACCACAACCGGGCGTCAGCAAATGGGCTTCACGGCATGGCAGGTGAGTGGACTCAAGTTAGGTTTGGTAACACTTGCTTCTCCGTGTTTGCTGCTGCTGCTGAAAGTGCAAAGAGAGAACCCAGGCCACTGGGATGCAGAGGGGGACGGGTTGATGGTGGATGCCTGACCTGGAGGGAGGGGATGGAGAGGGGAGAAAGCCCCCTCCATCACCAGCACACTGCACTGGGGGGAGGGACCCCCCACTCCACCTCCCCCAGCACCTGGCAGTGGCATGCGGTGGCCTGGGAGGGGGGTTGCTGGCCCCAGCCTCAGCCCCCTTACTCCACGTCCACTCAGCAGTCCCGACGCTAAGCACTTGGTATGCAAAGACAAAGGAGGAGCCAGGCTGCCTGCCATCCGCAGGCTGGAGGGCCCAGCACTGCCAAGCGCCCTGACAGAGGCAGGGACACGATGCTATGGAGGCTGAAGGGGATGCAACAGCCGTACATTTGGGGAAGTTGGGGAAGGTGCCAGCGTGGAGTTGGCACTTGACCGAGGCCTTGCGGAATGAGTAGGAGTCTGCCCCATGGGGGGGTGGGGTGAGGGCAGGTGTGTGAATACCGTGGTCTGTGGAGGGAAGTCAGTTGGGTGTGGCTGCTGTGGGCCGTACTGGGCGGGGTGGGGGGGGGGGTTCCAGGTGAGGGTCACGTGGCCGAACCCGAGTCTGTGTGCTCAAAGCAGAGCAAGGCCTATCTGAAACGCTGGCGTTTGCAGCAGAGGATGGTTCAGGGCAGGACTCCAAGCAAGGAGAACAGGCAATGCGTGCTCAAAAGACCCAGACTCCCTGGTGGCTTTCAGGGAAGGGTTTTTAAAGACAACATTTGGGGTGAGAGCTGCGGGGGGCATGACTTTCTTCTGATTGGCTGGTGGTGAGGTAACAGGGCGGTGTTCCAGGAATGTTAATCAGCCGTCTGGTGCCAAACAGTCTGGAGTCTGCGTGCTTGTGGTCTGCATCCTCCACCTGGGTGGGGTGGAGGGGGGCCTTAGTTCCTGCAGAACAACTCAAAGACTTGCAGCAGATTGTTGTGTGTATCCCTTGAGGAGGAACTAGGACTCTGTTTTATGGCTGACTTAACTGTCTCCTGGCTGCTTTCCCTTTGTTTCTACATTCCTTCACTTCCCTGATTCGTAATTGTTTGAATCTGCTCTTTGGAACTCAGGCAAGCCTTAGGAGACTAAAGCTTTTTTCTACAAACAAGAAACAGGTGTGTGTGTGTAGCGTGGAGGGGTTTTTGTACCCGGGAGGGTGCCCGGTTTCAGTGACATTGTAATACGTGGCAGAGCTTCTTCTGGAAAACCTTCTGGAGGCTTCTTCTGGAATACCAGCAGTATCCTCTACGTCTAGAGGGAAGCATATTGGAGCAACCTCCTGTTTTTCTCACAGTGCTCCAGAAAGGCAGCTCTGGGCTCAGAGGACCTTGAACTTGCACTGAGCATTCAGATCTTACCAGGTGACCTGACTTCCACTTTCTCCTGTGTCTCGTGGTCAGGGTGCTTATGAGGTTTTCAGAGACGGACATGTGGGTGAGGTGGGTTGAGTAGTGCAGATCGAGTTCAAACCTACCATGTTTTATGCCCCAGATGCATTCTGGAATGCGTCAATCTGTTTTCCGTGAATTCAATAGAATCTTAAAGAAATTAGAGGGAGCTGTCATTTCATGGAGTTCAAACCTGCCTCTCTATCAAATGAAGGGTCCTTTTGTAATGCAAATGTCTGCTCTTCGTGAGCTGTGATTCTGTCTTGACTTTCTTTAAATGACACACACCTCTATGGGGCAAAATGTGGGGCTTACAGGCAGCATTTTCAACGCAGGCAAATGTCCATCCCCTGCCTTTGTTGTAACCACTCGCTTTGGTGGTCTTTGTTTATATCAGGTATTATTTTGGCCACTGGAGGGCCCTCCAGATAGAGGATGACTGGAGAATCCCAAATGTGTTCCTGAGCCCAGGCTCCAGCTCACACCCAGATTTTTGAGCAGGCAGCACATCTTGCAAATCGGATTTAACTGGAGAGAGTAGCAGTAGCATTGATGTTTCTTTTATTTAGGAATTTAAGCATAAGAGAAACCTCTATTTAAAAGAGCAGCTTTTGGATTATAGTCTATTTGGAGCTGGAAAGGAGGTGCTAATCTTATGTGTGGAGAGTGATCATGCAGAAGGCAGCACAGCTTAGAAAAGCGGAGCTTTGAACAAAGGTTATTTCTCTGTGTGAAGAGAATCACACCAAGGTGTATGGAGTGAAGTAGGGCCATAGAATTTATTTTTATAAGGAGGAAAAGAGAGTTTAGATAGGACTGGAAGAACAGTTTGGAAGGTTGGCACCTTACACCTGGTAAAGCACAAAATGACTACTGTTTATTTTCATGTCACATCTTTTCACCTGCAGTTTTCTACTTTATTCTTTGAGTCTAGTTCAGAGATTTTATTTTGCTGAATGTTGCCAAAACATCCTAACTGCTGTGTTCAAAGATGTCCCTGTGGCATGAAAAATTCCAGATCCAGCCCCCCATGGATCAAAACACACACCTGTTGCAAATGAGAAAAAGTCAAGGGAAGAGTCCAGAAAAGAAATATGGGCCGGTGACCAGGTTTCCTCAGTTTACAAAACAAAGAAAATTTGTCAGAACTCTCCAGGGCAGATCAATATCAAACCAGACTAAAACAAAGTCTCATGTTCTAATCTCTTAAGGCCTGCAGCAAAAACTGAAGTTGATTGTATTGATTTGCATGGTTCCCCTGAACTAGTAATTTTCCACCACCAGAGCAGGGCAGGCTTGACTTGTAAGCAGCTTTGAGGATGAGTCTGGGCCCCAGCCACTGAAGAACTTGGGTTCTATGGAAACAGATAAGGCCACTGGAGGTACAGCTAGAGTAGGGCAAGATCTGTGAAGACTGAGCTGGTTCTCATGTTGTTTGTCCAGTTGTGAAATGGAAATGAAACTCTTTCTGACTCATCCCTTAGATGGTGGTGTTACCGAACCGAACTGAGGTCCACTCGCCTGCCATGCAGCAAAGCCAATTTACTGACACAGATTGTGGTGAAGGAAAGTACAGTGTGTGTTTGCAGGGCACCAAGCAAGGAGAAGGGCTCATGCACAAAAGACCCATGCAGAGGACGTCTCTTTCTATATTTATTTGGGGGTGAAATGGAAGAATGGGAAGGACTGAGCCTCAGTAGGGAACCTCAGTTTCCCTTTGCACTGGGGAGTTTATAGGTAAGGTGGGAAAAGATGAGCAGACAGATTGACTCCAGTCCATATTAGCAGACTTTCCTCTTCTGGGAACCTCAAAAGTAGGCAGCAGAGACCTGAGGGTGTGTTCAGCAGATGCGTGTCAAGGGAGGTAAAGGGACTGAGTGAGATCTGCGAGCCTGGACCTTTACATTCGACCACAGTTCTTTCCCCTGTAGATTAACCCCTCACAGCCTGTGTCTTGTTGGGGAGTTCTGTTCACATAGCTGTATCTTGGAATTTTGCTTCTCCCAAGGATGATGCCTGGGAGTCAAGTCTAGGACCCACCCAATTCTGATTTTGGGTGATAGGGTGCAGTTTGAATGGTCCCCTAGCAGGGTTGTCCTCTGGCAGTGAGCTCCCCAGGAACTGGAGAGAAGGATTTGACTTTAAAGCTGGAGGAATGGAGGTCAAGGCTGACACGGGTTGACTGAAATCAGTCATTTAGGGGATTAGACTACACAAGGGATGACTGGAAGAATCAAACTTCTCAGAATTGCCCCCAAAACACTGAGAAAAGGTCGACCGAGGGTCTGGAATCCCCTCCCTGCCTCTGAACTCACAGCTGTCATTTGTCATGGACACTGACTTGACATTAAACATACATTTTCCTCTGACATATTTGTATTGTTTTTAAAACTGTATGACAGATAGTTGTGCTGAGTGAGTGCTGGGCACCTAGCAGGCAGGCAGTACATATTCGCTGAACGTTGAAAAAATGCGGTGGCGTGGCTGTCAGTATAGCTCCTATTCAGAACCCATCCCCAGCGCTCCATTCACACCGGGCAGGGTGCATTTTACGTCCAAGGGTTGATCAAGCCCTGCCTCACCAGAATAGTCTCTGTGAATACTGGAATATTTAGAGTAAAAGCCACCATGGCAGGAAAGAGGGACGTGCAGCTGGGAGTTTTCCTAGAGACGAGGTGCGGTTCCTTTGTTCTGGTAGATTTCAGCCAGAAGGAACAGCAAATTTTAGTGTCTGCAAACCACCAACCAGCTACTCCCCTCCCCCTTTACCTCCTTCCCTCCCAACCTGGGAATTCATTTGCTGCTTCTCCCTCCTCCTCCTCCTCCTCTGCCCCAGAGCAGTCCCCAGGGACAAAGCTCTTTGTTGTGAACACTCCGAGGCAATACGGACTTGGACAGTCTCCAGGGCAAAATCAGGGCTGTCCTCCAAGGAGAGTGATCGCCGGGGCACAGACCCTCCCCTTCCCCCCGCACCTGTTGATCTCCCCCTTCCCGGGATGAATGTCAAGCCGCAGTGTGCTTGGGACGCACGCGCTTCTACACCAGGCTCAGCAGATGGCGCTGGTGAGCAAAGCCCTTCCCTTCCCTGCCCCGCCTCTCCGCACCGCAGCCGGAGCCTCGCTGGTCTAAAGCAAAAACAGATGTTTTCATCATTTCTGGATCCGGCATGTGACTTGCAGTTCAGCAGTGTGCCAACATAACCCAGAGATGTGCGTTCGCTTCATCCCCCGCAAAATAAAAATTCTTACTTGAACGAGCCTTCCTCCTAAGTGAGCCACTGACGCGTGATCTGTTTAATCCAAGGGCACATGTCTCATCGGGAGCCAAGTGCAAACTGCCTTTGTAGCCAGCCCTGGCTCTATAATTGGGAGGCTTTTTTTTTTTTTTTTTTTTCTTTCCTTCCCCAGAGCAAAGCCAGGGCGGCCAGACTAGCTATCTTTACACCGCGGGCTGGGGAGAGGCGCTAGCTTTTTAAAATAGCCCTGGTCTGGCAGGCTGGGGACCGTGTGTGCGTGGGAGCCAGTGCGTCCCCAGCAAAACAGGAAGGCCAGGACGGCGCGCCCTGTTCCCCACGCTCCCGGCAGGTGGCAGCATCGGCCCGGCCTGGCCTCTGCCGCTGGCCAGGCCCAAAGCCGGGCCCTTTTACTTTTGGTGGCCTCAAAATTATTAGTTCCAGATGAGTTCTTGCAATTGTAATATTTGGTTTAACCCAATCTGCCCGATTGCGTCAGCACATGTTCAAATACAGCCGTCTGAAGTCTAACCAGACATCAGAGGCATGTTTCAGGGGGTGTCAACATTCCTTACCCTTTGAAAGAATTTTAAAAAAAAATGTGCACAAAAACCCAGAGGTTGATTTATCCCCCAAAGGAAAGAAGGGTGAGCCGCCTGGGGCTGAGGTGCCCGAGAGGGACAGAACGGGGAAATTCAGGGAAGGCGTAACAATAGAACTTTGTGGGTCGAAGTCTGCTAGAATGGAACTGGATTTATTTGTTGAACTAGGAAGGGACCTCTGGGCTCTTTGAAGGTTAGAGCAAATAAGCAGAACCGTGAGCATTTGGTTTTCTAAGAGAAGAGCCCTTCAAGTCAGGTAGCTGCTATTGTGAGAAACAAAATACTATCTGCCTGTGGATGGGCCTCTGCACACACTTGGCCTGGCAGCTCAGGAAGGGGGCCGGGGAGGAGGGGCCAGTATTTTAACACAGCTGTGAGGGGTACCCCTAGTCTCCAGCTAGGGACGCAGACTGGGTTTCCTAAGGACGCCAGCAGAAGGCCCTGGAGGGGGCTTCCCTGGTGGCTCAATGGTTGAGAGTCTGCCTGCCGATGCAGGGGACGCGGGTTCGTGCCCCGGTCCGGGAAGATCCCACATGCCGCGGAGCAGCTGGGCCGGTGAGCCATGGCCGCTGAGCCTGCGCGTCCGGAGCCTGTGCTCCGCAACGGGGGAGAGGCCACAGCAGTGAGAGGCCCGCGTACCGCAAAACAACAACAGCAAAAGAAGGCCCTGGAGGACCCAGTTAGAAAACGCAGGACATCGTGAAGGCGTCTGGCCAGGGGACCTGCTGGAGGCCTCCAGTGTCTTGTAAACAGCCCTGCTGCAGTCGGTCACTGCCACACCCTGGTGCTTGACACACCGGAAACCGGGCACCCACTCTGGTGGTCTCGGGTTTTACGGACGTGTCAGCTGAGGCTAAGAGACTCGCCGAGCCCCGGGGAAGAGTAACACATGTGCTCAGGCAGCCCAGGAATCCTGCTCCGATCATCAGACAGGAAAGGGTGTCTTGCTTCCCTTAGCGGAGATGGAGTAGCCTGGCATTAGGAGACAGTCTCCGTCATGAGGCCCCCCTCCTCCTGCCTGCACCCCACTTTTCCATCTGTGCTCAGATTCTTCAAGCACCTCTCTCAAGGTTGCAGAGAGATTCCTGCTAGCCAACTACGGGGAGCCTGGCTGTTTCCCTTCAGGTCTCTGGCTCAACGTGCTCCTGATCGAAAGCCGGCACCCGTCTGGCAGATGCTTCGTGTCCTGTGTGTCAGGAGCTGGTGGCTGGTGCTGGCATCAGGCAGGCAAGCAGGCTGGTCGGCCATCTTGTTAGATGTGGTTGGGACCTCGCACTCCCCCCTCCCCGCTCCAGCGGCCACCCCACTGCCTGGATTAGACATAGGAAAGGTGATGGGACCTCCACATGGCTAGCTGAACACCTCCATTATGTTTAGGGGTCCAAGCTGCAGACTATTTTCCTCTCAGTTTGGAAAATGCATGTGTCCCTACACGTTGCTGGGGAGATGCTGATGGTCAGGGGTAAGAGCTGCACCTCCATCCTAGCAGATGCTCAGCTTGGGGAAATTATCCAGTCAGCAGACAAGTGAGCACGATACTTACCACAGTCTTTGTACACCAAGAATAGCTGAGAAATTCCAGTATTCCTCTCCACTGCCACAATAACTTTATTCCCTTCTGAGAATCAGCTTTTAGAGATTCTATAATCCAGGCTATTCAACCCTGGCTACTTAAGAATCACCTGGATGCTCCCCCAGAGATGCTGAAATCAGAATGGAAATAGAGTGGGAGACAGGCATCGTAATTTTAATCCGCAGTCCCCCCTGCCCCCAGATGATTTTAATGTACACCTGAAAGTTAAAAAAAAAAAATCACTGTGATTCTATCCCAGCTTGATGAGGTTCTATCCCAACTAGATGAGGTTCCTAAAAGTTAAGGGGTTTTGCCAAAGCCACTCAAGTTCGAGTCCAAGCGTGGAATTTCTGTATAAGAGGACTAGCTCCTCAGTGATGGTCGAACCTCTTCCTCCAATCACTGAGCCAGTCACCTCTTCTACTATCACTTTTCCCTGTTCAGTGAAACTCTCCAATGACCACAAACCTGTGTCACTGTTGTTTCTAAGAAATTTGGAAAGAGCAAATACTTCCTGAGGAATTTTCAGTTTTGCTGGTTTAAATAAATGCATACACTCAGAAACGAGAATCACTCCGCACCCTGATGTCCCTCATTTATCACTTCTGTTTCCAAATGGGATTCACGCCTGCACAAGGCCATCATGTAATAACAGCTCTGCAGTGATCTGTTTTTACAGGGGAGGCAAGAGGGCCCTAGAAGATTTCAGCATCATGTTTAGGATTAAGTAGATGACAGAGGTCAAGTGAACACGGAGCCATCCCCACTCTCAGGCTGGTGAGACCAAGGGCTTGGTTCTTACCAGCCTTCCCTGTGACTATTTAAGATGCTGTTTGCTTCTCAGTCTTTCCCCACTGTGGGCAACAAGCACCCTCTGAAATAACTCCATCCTGTGTGGGCAAAGAATAGTCACTGGCTCATCCCTTGAGGTAGGGTTTCAGAGAATAGATCTGTGATGCTTATAGGTTGAGTGAATGACCATAAGTCACTGGGAACAAGAGAGGCAAAGATCCTGAATATCATCATGGTGACCAGGTCAAGTAGAAAGGAAGCTGGATAGGAGTCAGGGGCAAAGGTTCCCTGTGTGGCCTTGAAGGAGCCCTTGTACTTCTCTGGGCCTGAGTTCTCTCTCCTGGACATGACCTCTGAGGCCTCTTCTCACTCTGACATTCTGCAATGAGTCCCTGTTCTCTGGGACCTCCCCATCTTTGGTCAGATGTGAGGGACCAAATTCTTTTCTCTCCTTAAATCAATTACTCTAGAGCCATTTCCCCAGTGGCCTAAGGACTATTTCATGACGATTAAAGTGGAAATCTGAAGAGAAGCAGCTACAGGCAGACGATGACTTGGTCCCCTACCCGGTGCCTGGTGGTTTCACAAAGGACACTTGTAAGTCCCTTCAGTAGAATTCTGTCCCTCCTTGGAGGAACTGCCCAGGGATCTTGCATCACTGGGGTTCATTTGTCCATCCACCTGTTTCTTCCATCATTAAACATTTATTAAATACCTACTACTTTAAAAAAAAAAAAAAGATGGGTAAGAAAAGCTTATACCCAGGAACAACTCTTCCAGATTGAAAGAGACCAAAGAAGCATTATGACGAAATGCAATGTGTGAACCTTGACTGGATCCTAGATCCAAGGGGGAAAGCTTGTAAAAGACATTTTTGAGACAGTTAGGGAAGCCTGAGTGTAGACTGCATAATGGGATTATTGCTAATTTTTTGGATGCAATAATAGTATTACGTTTGTATAGGAGACACTCCTCATCCTTAGAGGCATTTCAGGATGAACACCACGATGTTGGCAACTTATCTTCCAATGATTCAGGGGAAAAAAGGCAAATGTGCCAGAATGTTAGCAATTGGTAAATCAAGGATGGAGTGTATTGGATGTTCATTGACTAGTTATTCAATTTTTCTGTAGATGAAAAATTTTCAAAATAAAAAAGCAAGATGAAAAAGAAGTGCCTGTGTCCTCAAGGATTTTACCATTTACTTACCATTTATTCTTTATCAAGGGCAAAAAGCCATGTGAATCACTATGTCGAATCCGAGACAGAATAGAATGGATGGCCAGTGGAGGTATAAGTAGTAAGTCTTGGAAGCCCAGAATAAAGAATGACTCATTTTCCCTGGGGCCTGGGGGGTGGAGTGGGGGTGTTGGTGGTAGTGAGGGAAGTCTCCCTAGATGGGGCAATATTTGAGTTAGGTATAGAAAGATGTGTACAATTTCAGTAGGAAAATGGCAAGGCAGGGGATTTTAGGCTGAGGGGACAGTAGAAGCAAAGTTAACAGAGCTGGAAGTTGTCCAGTGTATCTGGAAGATAATAGGTATGTGAAGGGATGCCCTGGGATTTAAGTATTGATTGATGTCAGATGATGCGTGGCCTTGAATGCCGTAGGAAAAATTTTCAAAATCTGACCTTACGAAAAGAGAAACCAAATGTATTCTTCATCTTACATCCACAACTCTTTGCCTTATAAGCATCAATGCTGTTATCTAATTAGTGAATTTTCTATGGCAAACTTGTACTGATGCTTCAAAACCAGCAGACGTGACTCAACTCTAAAGTTTTCTCCAACCTCTGCAGATAGAATTAGTCACTCTTTCCTTTTCCATTCCTGTTCCGGACACTCACTTGTGCTCGTAATCCATGTAGTGAGTAGCATGGAAGGCCACTCCTGACAACAGCCTTTGTCAACAACAGCCTTACACCTTTCTCTAGAATTATCCCACTGCTCCTTATTCATCTCCTTTTTGGAGTTCCAGTCCTTAGCCTCCACAGTTCACTTCTCAATCCTTGCCTCAAGCTCTGCTTGCTACGGTAATCAGTCAGTGTTCTCAGGTTCATTGGTTTCCTCAAATTAGCTTGGTTTGCTGGCTCCATGGATCATGGCTGCAGGACAGTGGCCTGGCTGCTGCTCAGCTCATGCCAGGGACCCACCTCAGCTGGATTAGACTCAGTGGGGCATCACCAGGGCAGAAGATGAGAGCATTCCTCTTTCATATTCTCAGCAAATCTGTGTACCTTTATTGTATATAGTATTTATCATACTGTGCTGTGATTATTTTCTTTGCCCATTTCCCCTACTAGATCATGAGTTCCC
Organism: Physeter macrocephalus; assembly: GCF_002837175.3. Classification (NCBI taxonomy): domain Eukaryota; kingdom Metazoa; phylum Chordata; class Mammalia; order Artiodactyla; family Physeteridae; genus Physeter; species Physeter macrocephalus. Next base: position 11,273,906 of record NC_041229.1, on the reverse strand, counting down.
AAAGGGCAAGTACCATGTCTTAGTCAGCTTTGAATCTCCAGGCCTTAGCACATTGCCTGGTACTTAGTAGGTCCTCAATAAATGCTTATTGAAAGAGTGAGTGGATAAAGCAGTGGACAAAGAGGAATATCTTTTCATTGACATCCCTTTAGATTTCTGCACTATTAGTCCCTTATTTGAGTGCATAATTGAGAATTGACTACTTGTATAGGAACCACCATCCATAAACAGGTCACAGAGAGTCTACCTTATTGAAGCTCCATCTCTGGGTTTATTTGTATTAGTGTGAGTTTTAAATATGGCTCCTAAGACAGTGAGAATCTCCAGTTGTGTTCCTCTGGGAAGCTGCTTTCCCAATACATGTAAAAGAGATCAACTCTGCCTTTGAAATTGCAGTGGGATTTTAAATTGTGTCAACACAGAGCTTGGGAAAGGAGTTGAGTCATAAACCATAGTAATCAGACTTTGCCCTTACATGTGGCCCTTTGCACTAGCAGATCCACCAAATATGCAGCAAATACTAATTAAAATCAAAAGATTGCTAGAGTTGTATTCCTGTCCAGTCTATATGGGAAATGCGCTGTTATCACATCTACAGAGGCATGGCCATTTCACCACTCTTTCACATACCAGTCAATTGTGTGCAGGGAGTCAAAAAGAACCAACTTCAGAATGCAAAGCAGTTTCCATGAAGAGCCTAGGCCAGGAAACATGGGGTCTGTTCTGATCACTAAATAACCATCCTTAGTCCATATAACAGATGGTGGGTAATTATGTTGGCTTATATGTTTTGTCCGGACAATGTTTCCTTGATTACTCTTTTCAAAGTATTCTCTGCCCCTGCCCCCCACTCCTAGGCTCTATCTCTGTAGGGTAGGAAATGAGTCTCAATGCTTTCTGAATTCAGGACTAAGCTGACCATGTCTGTGAGATTCTTGTAGAAAATAAGTCTCATGCTGGATCAGATAGCAGCTTAAATCCCATGTAGGACTACATGAGGTGGCTTTGGTGATTGATTCCATTGACCAAGAATGGACACCTGGCAACCTGATTGGGCTTAGGGACATCACCTTGTGATAGAGAGAGCTTCTCATCTCTTTATCCACCTTCCTAAACTAGAAGCACAAGAGTACTCCCCCTACAAGGGACTAAGTCTCTGACCAAAGCATCGCATACCATACCCTCTTCTGAACACTATTCATAGAACCATTTTTGTTCACTTCAATGAAATTCAGTGATTATTTATGGAGCAGCTCTCATGAGACACTGTTCCAGGCACTATGGGAGCACAAAATTATACATTGTACGTTGATCCTGCTCCTCGAGGCTCTCTAGATCTAGATCTCATCTCTGCCCCCACTTCTTGTAGGACCACAGAACTGATCTCATCCTCAGATGCTATCAGATAAATTGGTGTAGAGAAGGAGATCCCAGGAAATAGGAGTATGGGTGGAGTGAGAGTGATTATAATGAGCTGAATATCTTAAAGGAAAGGTGCTATGCAAAAGAAGAGTCTGGTTGTAAATTCGATTTACCAAGACCTTAGAAATATTATCTGTAAATTCTCTGGCTTCAGAAACAGCCGTCCTGCCTGCCACTTAGAGGTCTGGTGATAAGAAAGCTATAAATGGTCTACTTTCATTATTTTGGGACATTTCTCTTCCCTTGGCTTGGATGCCGTGGGTCCACCATCATCAGGAACAGAGAGTTGGAAATGTGGGCACAGGGTAAAGACCCATTAAAAGACAGACAAGCAGGATTCTCAAAGTGGCTAAAAGAAAATGCTAGGTAAGCTTTGTGTTTGGGAGCTCCAGTCCCCCTAGATGAAAGAGAGTGTTAAGTTTGAAGTTAATTTTGCTCAAATTTCCCAGATTTTTTCCTGCAGGGATCTTTTCTTGAGTTACTGTGACTCTAGAAGGTTCTGTGTTCTGTGTCATAATGAAGGGGCTCCCCACTAGCCACTTCGTCCCACTATCCATCCTGCCGTCCATTAATCCACCAATTCAAGTTGTATTTGTTAAACATCTGCCACATGTCTGGCACTGTACTCATTGCTAGTGGTAAGGAGGCCAGCCCCATTCTCATAAGCCGGTTGTATTACTTCCTTGTTGTGTATCACCAAGTTATTCAACTCTTCTGAACCTCGGTTTCTGCACCTGTAAGTTAGGAATATTCGTACTATTGTGTGGCATTTCAGTGAGGAATAAATGAAATATTTTTGACAAACTCCGGTACTTGGTAGATATTCAATAACATGAATTCCTTCTCCCTTTCTTCACATCGGAATTTCTTCATTGCAGAATGTGGATAGAATAACAGCTCTTTCAGTGGGAGGTTTTAAAGATTAAGAAAAGATAATGCATGTTAACGTGTTTTGTAAGCTCTTAACTACCGCCATAATGAGAGCTTATTATTACAGTCACCCTCAGAGAGCTTACAGTCATGCTAGAAGGCCGTGGCGCACACCTGTGACACACATAGTACATGTCTAAGCACATCAATACCCCAGTGCCCTCTGTAAGGACCCCAATGCCCCACTACCCTCTAAGTGGTTTGACCTAAACCATATTCCTTCTTCCAAATGAGAATCGGGCAATAAAGAAGCCTGCTCCACACCTTTCAGCGATTTGATGGTTTTTGAATAGTGACAAATTATTCTTCCTGCCAGCTCAGCCACAGGAAGGTTTTGCTTGAGAGTTATTTCCACTGCTCTTTACCTCTCAACTTCGGCCCCACTGAGTCCCTGTATGATCCCTTTGTTCTAGCCAGGTTGGGTTGCCTTACTTTTCAACAAACCTATCTTGTCCCATTCACCCCTGCATCTTTGCTAATGCTGGACCCTGAAGCTAGAACTGACCTCTCCTTTCTGTCCACGCCACTCTTGCGTTGTTGACTCACTTCCTTCCTATGTTTTGTCTGAATCTTTGTAAACCCCACGACAACCGGCACAGGCCCTGCACATGGTATGTGTTCAATAAATATTTATTGGATGAATGCTTAATTTCCTTCTCCATATTATATTCAAAAAGACTTCATTAAGGGATTAGTTGTATGAGGCACTGTGCCAGGTGCCCTACTGAGATAATTACATGAAGGATTCCTGTCCCTAAGTAGCTTAACATCGAAAACTGTTAAACAGATGGAAACACTCATTTATAGTGGCCAATGACCTGGGATCCTAACCTGGAATCTATTGATTAAACCCCTCCCCCTATGAAATCGCTGAAATTCTGTGGAAAAGGTTGCATACATGCATATTCTGGGCATAGGATCCACAAGCACTATGAGAATAAGAGCAGAAGAGGCAGTGAGAATCAGTAGGGGCTAGATTTCTTCTGGATTTGTGGATAGGCTGGAGAAAGAACATGAGACGAGTAGCAGAAGCAGAGTTAACTTTGGGGTTTTCTATTGGAGCAGCAGCTGAGTCTTGCCATGTACTGGGGGAGCGTTGTTTGGTGGTGGAGGTGGGGGCAGATCTGGGGAAAGAGGGAAATCAGTAGGTAAATAACAAGAAAGCTTGAGATGTCTATTAGGCAGCCAAGCACAGGTGCCAGGGAGCAATGGCAGGCATGAAATAGAGCTCAGGGGAGAAGTCTGGGCTGGAGATAGAAATTTGGGAATTGTCAGTAGATGGTACTTAAAGCCACCAGGTCAGACATCACCCAGGGGAGGAGAGGTCCAGGAAAGGAGCCCCGGGACTTCTTAAAATGTAGAGATATGGAGGAGGAGGATTCAGCAGAGGAAACTGAAATGGAGAAACCACTGAGTGAGGAGTAAAACCACGTGAGTGTGGGATCGTCAGAGCCAGAGAAGACAGTGTCCAGAGGAAATCAGTTATCAACATGCCAGCCTTCTCTCCTGGAAACTGTATCACCTGCATGATGCAGTTTACTAGTCTGAATGTCTTGAATGTAGGAATCATGTCTTATTTATTTTAGAGTCCCCAGGGTCTAGCACAAAAGCCAGACACATGATTGGTACTTGCGCATCGTCTAATGAATGGGAAAGAAATCTCAAAGGTCAAGCAGGAGAATAAGATGTCCCCCAAGCAGAGACCTCTATGGCTGAGATAGGCACTGCTTCTGACATGCTTTGGGGGAGATGGAGGAGTGGCTCTGACTTGTCTCTATACAGCAGGAGGCAGGACAGTTGCATTGCCATGTCGAAGAGCTGGAGCCTTGGCGGGACACTTAACCAGCAATGTCATTTGTGCACAAGGGCACTCGGCTGGGGAGCAACTGCTCTTCCACCTCCACCATCTGCTTGGTTAATTCCCAGCCCACTGGTTCCAGTGTCACTTACCTCTTAATTACCAGCCTTGGCTCCCACCTGGCTCAAGAGACCAGCTTTGCTTCCCTGTTACATTTTTTTTTTTTTTCTTTTTTTTTTTTTGCGGTACGCTGGCCTGTCACCGTTGTGGCCTCTCCCGTTGCTGAGCACAGGCTCC
>NC_041229.1:11260132-11269448 GCF_002837175.3 Physeter macrocephalus | reverse complement strand
ACGAACCCGTGTCCCCTGCATCGGCAGGCGGACTCTCAACCACTGCGCCACCAGGGAAGCCCTCCCTATTACATTTTAAGCAGTGACCTGATGAGCCCACGTCTCCTGGCTGAGAGGGCTTACCTTCAGCCAGCCCTTCCCCTCTGAGATGTCCTGAACTTGCACATTTAGGGGTTTAGAGCAGTTGGACATCCTGGTGGCCCTGGCAACTCTAAGCTAGTTCTGTCCACTCGGGGGCAATGCCCCACAGGACAAACTGGCATTTAGAGTCTCTGAGACCAGCTGGAACAGGAGAAAACCAATTAAGAGGACAGTTGAGAGGTGCCCGGGCCCCGTGGCGTAATCTACCATTGGTGGACTGGCCAAGTCAGGATGATGGTAATTACCTGAATCCTGGATGCTCTGTATAAGCTTCTGATATTCTGGAATGGAGCCAGGTTTAGGTGGGTTATCTCACCGCAGATGATGTCTATTCTTGAATTATCCTCCCTCTAAAGAATTTCAGATTTATTTTTATTTTTCAAGTGGAAGAGATGGCTTTGAGTTTATGGCATCTTAGTTTTTTTGTTTTTTTTTTTTGTGGTATGTGGGCCTCTCTCTGTGTGGCCTCTCCCGTTGCAGAGCACAGGCTCCGGACGCACAGGCTCAGTGGCCATGGCTCACGGGCCCAGCCGCTCCGCGGCATGTGGGATCTTCCCGGACCGGGGCACGAACCCGTGTCTCCTGCATCGGCAGGCGGATTCTCAACCACTGCGCCACCAGGGAAGCCCGGCATCTTAGTTTTATGGCATGACCCCAGAGTGGAAAGCTTTCCCCAGCTGAGTTGACCAAATATTCCTCCTCTTAACTAGTGCTTTTTCTTAAACCCCAGTCAACAGAGAAACCCCAAAGTTTACCCTTCTTCTTCTGAATTGAGTTGCCTCTATTCTATTTTATTTCAGTCTTTCCTTGTGTGGGAAAACTTCCCATGATCCTGACAGTGAAGAGGAGCTTGATGCCTAGATTTCTGAGTGTTGTATTCTCATTGACAGCTAAAACATACACTCCAGATATATGTGACAGCCCTAAAAGGTAGATTTTGTCCCGTATATTTACATGAATGTTCTAGGGAATAGGGGCTTTTATTAAGAAACCAACAGGAAAACACATTTTCTCATTGCATCCCTTGCTATCCTAAGGGAGAGGGAAGGAAAGAGGACCCTTTTTCCCCCCTCCCATTTTACAGGTGGTAACTGAGACATAGAAGTGATGAGTTACCCACTAGGTGGATCTGGGACTTGAACCTGGTTCTTTAGATTCCACCAAAGTCAGAGGCTCTTTGAGGGTGGGGTAATCACATGTGATTCCTGGTTCATCCTTCTGGGATGAAGATGGTAGAAAACTGCACTGTTACAGGGGCTGAGCTACATCTCTACTCATCCAGTGTGTATCAGAATATTTAGAGTCGACAAAGGAGGAAAAAAAGGGGTACTCTTCAGAAATATATTCATTATACTTTCATGTTTAGAAAGTGAATGTTTATACTATCAACTGCTTAGCAAAAGCCCTAATAAAATCTTGACTTAATGAGGTATGGGTTAAAAAGTGTTGAAAAACAGTTTTATCTCTTATGTCCTCTTGACTGAAGAACTGTGGTCTCTGGAGCTGGGCAGTCACTGCACGGCTCAGTCATCGTCTCACTAAACCCTGGTAGGGCATAGAGTCAGAAGTAGCTCTGGAGGAATCAGCTCTTACTACCATGCCCTGGTCTCAGATGGAGTGGATTCTTGTGAGCTGGTGAACAGAAGCTGACCCTTCATTAATCACCGGGTCTTACCAAGCACATGTTCAGTGCTATGGTAGGTCCTTTGGCCAACAGAGAAAACCCACAAAGGGTATGCATTCTAAGTAAGGAGTCAAAATAAAATGCTTGAAGTTGGATTGAGCAACAGTAAACTAAAAGACATATTTTTTAAAAAGAGTCATTTTGTACATTATTCATTCAGCATTTGAATATTTACTACTCCCTATGTGCTAAGTTCCCTGAGTGTTGCAAAGTGATGGGTGGGGGATAATAGAATAAGCTAGGCTATGCTGAAGTAACAATAGTGCACACATTTCAGAGCTTGAACACAACAAGTTTATTTCTAGCTCAGGTAACACATGCAACAAGGGTCGTCAGGAGTATCAGCCCCACGCAGCCACTCAGGGATCCATATGGACGGCAGCTTGCCATCTTCTAGTTGCACTCTGGGGAGACATGTGACCTCTAAGGTTTCCAAAGAAGGGAAGAGAAGGATGGATGAGGCACATTGGCTTTCAACCTGCAGCCCAGAAGTGACATCTACCACTTTTGCTTATAGTCTGTTGACCCAAACTAGTCATATGACCCTAAAGTCATGCAAGAGAGGCTGGAAAATATAGAACACCTGGAATGTTTGAGCCCTAAGTTTCTGCTACAAGTGGAGAGTGGATATAAAGATATAGCCACTACCCTCAATTACTGTGCAAAGCTGTGTTATAAAGCAGGTGATGCTAAGCCTCATCAGAGAAACAGATCATGTGCTAAGGAAGTCTAGCCCTGGGTAGATTAGTGGGGCTGAATGCAGGACAGAATTTTGGAGAATGTGGTATTAGAGTGGGGGTTTTGATGGACTTTAAACAATGGATGTTGGTGGAAAAGCCAAATAGAATAGTGAATAGTTTGCTGGAGGGCAGGATTGTGATGAGGAGAAATAATATTAATGATAACGGTAATAAGAAACACACATCCAGTGCCAAGAATATGCCAGACACCATTCTAAGTGCTTCACATATATTAACTCTGTAATCATCTCAATAATCCTTTGTCAAAACTGAGGCTCAAGGACGTGAAGTAATCGCTCAAGGTCGCACCCGGGTATGGCAAAGCTGGGTTCTCACCCAGGCGGTCTGGCTCCAAAGTGGGTTAACCACCATTACCCACTGGTTGCGGGAATAGGCTAGGGCCAGATTCCAGAGGAACGCATTTGTCTGAGCATCTGTTCTGAAGGCAGAGGGTGCCATAGAAGGTTTTAAAGCAGGGGAGAGACATGATCAGATTTCAATTAAATCATAGACAGCTTAGGTCCTGCGTGTGAAGATCTGGGAGAAGAAAGCAGAAGGCTTTGTGGGGATCTGAAGCTGGGTTCTGAGAGGTGGGGCGACCCGGGTGGATCCGAGAGAAATAAAGGATATTCCAGGCAGGGGACAAGCTGCCTGGGGATGTAGAAGGAGACGTGAGTATGGTTTGGAACAAGGTAGTGGGATTTGCCTGACTGACCTGGAGCTGGTCTCCTAGGGTCAGGACGGATGGGGAAGAGCCTCACAGTTAGGGATTTTAATGTCAAGGCAAGGAGTTCGATTTGATTTAGTATGAAGGAAGGAGACATCGACTGCTTTGAAGACACAGCTGAGGAATGTGTCAAGAGGTGCTTCTCTGCCCTTCACTGTCCCCAGACTGACTTTTGTCACAAGCCCCAACACACCTGGCATTTCAAAGCCTGGGGGCATTTTCAAAGTAAACCCGAAAGGCTGGTTGTCATTCTTTCAAAAGATCTCCTCTGTCCTACAAGCAATCAAATAATTGAAGTCAGGTTGTTGTTGTTTTTCTTTTTCTTTTCTTTCCTTTTTTTTTCCTTTTTACAAGAGCCATTACGAAGGTGTGCAATATTAGTCACTTACACATCTGTGAATAAGACTGTAGGCTAAAACGTGTGAGTTCCCATCTCAGCTAATGAATCGGAGTATGGTTTTAATTTTTGAACCGCAAAAATGTTCTGCCTTTTTTGGTCATCCCTACAGAAGTTTTCATATTTTAATAATTCAGTGCAGCCTAATTACTTTAATTAATCACCTTCCTTTCAGACATGTCAGTGGGCTTTGTTAATTTCTTGTTACTGTACGTACTATTGGGAGTTTTAAGGAATTAAAAAAAAATATATATGGAGTAGTCCAGGTCAACTCTTTCGTGAAGTCTGAGATGTGTATCCTTCCCCCGAGGGCGCTCTGTCATTCACAAATGGTGGCTTAGGTTATACCCATAACTCTCATCTCTGCTGACACATTCCCTCGCTGTGACTGGTTAACAAAACTATCTCTGGTCATTCTGTGTCGTAAAAACTGCTGTCTGGAGAGAAAAGTAAAATGCTGTTTAGAGCAAGTCAATATTTTTGCATCTTTCTGAGTCATGATGAATATACTGAGAATGACAATAGCTTTTATTGTACAATCAATATAATTTGCTTCCCTTGCAGGAAAACATAATTAGCTTACAGTTCACACAGTGACAATGAAAATGTGTTCCTTTCTGAAGTTTGTGGGTGGAGGGTCCTTTCCCGCTCAGAGTGGAGGTGTCCCCTCCTGGCTCCTGACCCAGGCAGACTGGGGATCACCAAGCAGATCTCTTAACTTTCGGGGACCTTTGTTAGTTCTTTGCACCAAGGAATGACAATGCTTTTATACAGAGTTAATAATACATAAACTGGTTATGTAGCGGCTTGAAGTTAGATCCCGGCCTTGAATACAATCTGTATTACTTAAATGAGAGAGCTCTAATATTGATTGTTTAACTGGACCCATATTTTTTTCTCTCTCTTTTTTCCAGGAAAGGGAGAGCTCAGATCTTATGATTTTTACCCATTTCCCTAATATATATAAAAGGGCCCCTGATTAATTAGTGCATTGAGATATAGAGAAGGAAGACACCATGTAACCTTCCTTGTTCTTTTCTGTCCCCCTCGGAGGCTGCCGGCCCCCCACCCCTCAGTGTGGGCTGGCTGCAACATTGTTCCCATGCATTTCACACTCCCTGGCACTAGTCTCTGGAGCCTCTGCTTGGTTCAGGCGGGGCAGCTTTGTAAGCAGTCTGAGGTTTTACGAGGACTGAGAACAAAGTGAGGTTTGAGTGGAGACCTTGACTGAAGTACATCTCACAGGATTCCTGGTAAAAGGCTGCAAGGAGGCCTCCTGTTTGGGGCTTAAGGTTGAACGCTTTTATTTTGAAATGCTGACTGTCTGAAATCAGATTTACTCAACCTCCTCTTTGGCTTTGAACTGAAGCACACAAGCTACCTGTCACCTGAAGGACTGCAATTAGGGTCTGCACTTGGAGCTGTGTTCTCTATCAATGCGGAGGGGTGGATGTGAGCAGAGCCTGGGATTTGTGCAACTGAAAGAAAAAGAAAGACCTATCTAAAAATCTCCCTTTTTGCTTTTGTCTCCTCCCATTTACTGCTCATGTCCCACCCTCTTTCCCCCCAAATCTTGAGAAGTCATAGAAATCCACAAGAAAGAAATCAATAATCAGATCAATTCCTGCCATGGATCCAATAAAGGCTTATGGTTGAAAACCCTCCTGGTCCTTCTGAGTCTCCTAAAATGTTCTGTTGCAAAATCAGAAATGTTAATTGGTTGAAACTGCCTGTGGTCTTAGGAAGTGCTCCGATTACAAGCAGAAATCCTTTTATATTGCTGGATTCCAGCCACAGGATCTCTGAAGTTAGGAATCTGGCAGAGGTAGGGCCCCCTCCAGGGTGTAAATAAACTGGCTAGGTCTATAACCCAATAAGAAGTGAATTTATTGCATGCGTGTTTCAAGTCACCCAGCGCGCACACACACTGCACATTTATTAAAGAAAAGGTGTGGGTTACAGCCGGAGCCCAGACAATGGGATATGGCAAGGGAGGTGGATGCTTGTCAAGTCTATGCAGTCAATGGAGGGAAAGAAGGGGCCCTGCAGGGATCAAAGCTTCTCTTCCTGCCTAGGTTTGCAAGGAACTGCCTAGAATCCAGCGGCTGAGCATGACTGGCACACAAAACTGCTTACTTTGCTAGCCAGGAGACTGAGACTCAAACGGCTTAAGTGGGTGAATGTTTTATAGCCCGGGTCTGGCCGCCGGGTGACATTCTCGGCCGACCTGTGCCTACACGTGGTTGTTATCAGAACTGGAGCTTTTGCTGGGCCAGATCTTGCCGTGACCCCTTCAGAGGCCGGGGGAAGCGAGTCGGGAGGCGGTTCCGAAGCCTTGGGCAGGGAACGTGATGAGCCCCCGGTTTATGTTACACAAAACTGTTTCACTTACGTTGCCAAAGGTTGTTTGGGGTTCACGTATGGTGATTAAGACCAGAGAAATCTTCCAGCCCCGCTCCACCCACACTCCCACCTCCCAACTCAGCTCTAGCATAACTGCATCCCCCGAACGGTGTGTGGCTCTGCAGGGTAAGGGTGTGAAATGTGCCCAACCTCGTTTGCAGAGTGCTCCAGACTACTGGTGACAGTGAGCTATTAGTGAAACGCAGGACCGTGTGAACAAAGCTGCCTCTTAATTGCTCACTCTTCAGCATTAGTCCCTCGGACAACACTACCCACCCACACCTTACACATAGACCTAAAAAAAAAAAACCCCATAAATTTACAGTACCCCACTTTAGCATAGCAAATACAAGAACAGTCCAGCCGGAGAGTCTTTTTTTTTTTTTTTTTTTGACTCCCCGCCCCCTCCACCTACATCCCCTTCATTCCCATTGGCTCCCGTGAAGTCCCAGAGAACCAATGGGATTCCTCTCCTTCATTCATGTCCTAGCAACAAGCCCTGTTCCAATCTTTCTCTGCCAAACTAACACCTGAAAAATTACATCATGAATAATGGCAAAAGCAGCAAGGGCCAGAGAAGGGCCTTTTTTTTTTTTTTTTCATCTGTCTGCTGCAGAGTTCATTTAAGGTGTTTTAGTCTAGATTCTTAAAGCAACAATGTCCTAGATTTTTTGCCTCTGTTTTTTCAGCACGTCGGTTAACATTTATAAAATAGAAAATGAACAGTAACTGAATGTAGCAAAAGGCCTTTAGGTGAAGTGAGGGGAAAACATACAGTTAATTGTGTTTTCTGAACTTTCCTTTTAACAGTCTTCTTTCAGGGAAACCCCCAAAGTGGAGAAATAGATTGCTCATATAGTATATTTTGGGGAGAAATGATTAAAACATCCCCAAACCAGAAACTGCCCACGCACTCTCCCATACAAAAAGCCTTCCTCGTAGCTTCTCTTGCTCCTGTTAACTACACCCAAGGCCCTTTCTCTTCCTCCTTTGCAATAAAGGGCTCATTCTGTTAAGGGGATTGGAACCAGGGAAGGAATCCTTGCCTTACGGATCTGTGAGTGGCAGCGTGAGGTGGTCGCGGTAAAGGGGGCCGCAGGGTGGGTGCCATGAGCACGGGTGTGTCTGTGCATGTGCAGGGCTGCAAATGCAGAAGGGCAGCTGGGGAAATGCAAGAACAACGAGATCCAGATGACCGGGGAGGGGGGAGGCCGGGCGATAGGGAGTGGGCGTGGGGGAGGGAGGGGGCCCAGGAGGGGAAGGCCGCTGCCCGGGCAGACTTGTTCTCCCCAAATGTGCGAGGGTTTCTAATGAAAATGTCCACACTTATAGGCATTTTTTCAAGACCCAGATGCTGATTTGCCGCTTCCGGCTTCCCCACCCCACCCAGTCTAGCGCAGACTGTGAGCCGAGCCGCAGACACAAAGAGCCGCAGCCCTGCGCGCACTGCGGGGAGAGGGAGCCGGGCGGTGGTTCGCACCTGCCTGCGTCCCGGTGCACCGGCCAGCCCGCCCCCGACTCCCTCAGTCCTGGGCAACAAGGCCCCTGCCCCCCACCCCCACCCCCGACATCCTGGTGTCCCTGTAAGCATCTGTGGAGTGCCTGTGGCACGAGCTGGGAAGGGACCCAGGGTCCCCAGGCCGTCTCGGGTGCCTTGCTGGAGAAGCAGAAAATAGATATATTCGGTGTCTGGCTCCGACGCGGAGTTTGCAACTCGCCTCTGCCATCGCCTTGGCAGCGGAGTGGTTAGAGGGGTTGGCAGACAGTCTGCCTTGGGACTTGTGAAAGCGCATGACTATATAAGGCCCGGGAAGGAAGGAGAAGGATGCCAATCTGAGGGATGGGATGGCGAGGGAGAGGAAGAAGTGCAGGGGACGCAGCTAGAGCTGTCCGCCCTTGTCCATCCCTCCCCTCACCCCCACCCCCGCCTCAGGTTGCAGAGATAATAACTCCTGCAGAAGTTCTGCCCCCAGCTGTGGAATAATAACTGCAGCATGGAGGTGGGGCTGGGAGGGGCGCTGCACCGGTGTCTGCAGGAATAGATGCTCTTCCCCTGGAAGCTACTCGACAGCTGCCTCTTCTTCTGGCCTGAGAGCGAGCTGGCTTCAGGGTGGGCCAGGATGGAGACCCAAAGGTCCAAAGCCTCAGATATCTTGGTGAACACCACGTTCCGTGGTGCAGAGAATGGGTGGGGGAGAGGAGCAGTTTGGAGAAATCGATGGCTAGATGGTCTGGACCAAGGAAAAGGTGTAGGGGAAGGAGCACTGGAATGGGAGCCAGGAGTCCTGTATTAGTTCCGGCTCTGGCAGGAGAGCTAGAGCCGTGCTATTTCCGTTCTTACCCACTGCGGCTGCTGCAGAGATCAAATCAGAGGATTCTCGGAAGGTGCTTAGAACAGTGTCTAGAACGTACAGTAAGTACTCTATCGGGTGAGACGTTATCACTACCCTCCCACTGGCCTCCTGCGTGGGTCTGGAACCTTGAGTTAGAAGGGGTGCCGTCTCCAATTGTATCCTCTTTGAACCCTGTGGTATAACATTTGCCTGTTCTCCCACCTCTTGGGCTCTCCTCCTATCACTGTTCTTTGTGGAACCTGCTTCCTCTGGCGGGGCCTTATCTACCGGTTCTCCTCTGGGCTCTGTCCTGGGCCCTACTCCATGCACAATTGTGCTTTTGTGATCTCATCCTCCCAGAGGTGTTTTTTTTTTTTAACATCTTTATTGGAGTATAATTGCTTTACAGTGTTGTGTTAGTTGCTGCTGTATAACAAAGTGAATCAGCTATAGGCATACACATATCCCCATATATACCTTCCCTCTTGCATCTCTCTCACCCCCTCCTTATCCCACCTCTCTAGATGGTCACAAAGCACCGAGCTGATCTCCCTGTGTCATGCAGCTGCTTCCCACTAGCTATCTATTTTATATTTGGTAGCGTATATATGTCAGTGCTACTCTCTCACTTCGTCCCAGCTTACCCTTCCCCCTCCTCATGTCTTCAAGTCCATTCTCTGTGTATGTGTCTTTATTCCTGTCCTGCCCCTAGGTTCATCAGAACCATTTTTTTTAGATTCCATATATATGTATTAGCATACAGTATTTGTTTTTCTCTTTCTGACTTACTTCACTCTGTATGACAGACTCTAGGTCCATCCACCTCACTACAAATAACGCAATTTCATTTCTTTTTATGGCTGAGTAATATTCCATTGTATATATGTGCCA
>NC_041229.1:11246002-11256002 GCF_002837175.3 Physeter macrocephalus | reverse complement strand
ACCAATCCATCTGGTAAACTGGATTTCTTTATTGGCATTGTGCTTATGTAGGAGAGAATCTTTATTGGTAAGAGATGCATGCTGAAGCCTTTAGAGGTGAAGTGAAAAAATATCTACAACTTACTTTCAAGTGTTCTATCCACAGAAACAAAAAGAAAAAAAGGACAATACATAAACTAGGTGTTATACTGGTACTCACTGTACTGGTTTTATGTCAACTTTCCAGTGTATTTAAATTTTTTCACAATAAAAATTTGGAGAAAACAAAACAAAACATGATATCTTGCTATATAAGAGTGCAGAAGCAGGCAAGGTTGAGGACAAAACTCAATACTTTTTTTTTTTTTTTTTTTGCGGTACGTGGGCCTCTCACTGTTGTGGCCTCTCCCGTTGCGGAGCACAGGCTCCGGACGCGCAAGCTCAGCGGCCATGGCTCACGGGCCCAGCCGCTCCGCGGCGTGTGGGATCCTCCCGGACCGGGGCACGAACCCGTGTCCCCTGCATCGGCAGGCGGACTCTCAACCACTGTGCCACCAGGGAAGCCCTCAAACCCAATACTTTTAATCCAATTTATATAGTGTTATTTTATTACTTAAAATCAACATTATTGAGGCATAACTTACATATACATTACATACATTAAAATGAACTCATTTTAAGTGGACACTTTTATGAATTTTGACATATGTGTGGACCCATGTAAGCACCACCACAATCAAGATCTAGAACATTTTCGTTACCTAACATGTCTCTTTGCAGGCAATCTTCACTGCTCTTGGACCCGGGCAACCACAATCCTGTTTTCTGTCACTATTGATTAGTACAGTGTTGCCTGTTCTAGAGTTTCATATAAGTGGAATCATCCAGTGTGTACTGTTTGTGTCTGGCTATTTTTACTCAGTGTTATATATTTGAGATTCGTTCACGTGGCAGTCTATATTAGTAGTTTGGTAGTTTGTTCTTTTTATTGCTGAGGAGTATTCCATTATATGAATCTATCACAATTTCTTTATTCATTCATCTGTTGATGGACATTTGGGTTATCTCATTACCCCATTTGGGTATTGTGGTTAAATCAGTCTCAGACATTTCTGTACAAGTCTTTGTATGAACATTATCTTGCCCTTCTCTTGGGTAAATGCCTAAGAGTGGAATTGTTAGGGTATAAGTTAAATATGTGCTAACTTTATTTGAAACTGTCAAACAGTTTTCCAAAGAGTTGTCCTATTTTGTCCTTCCACCAGCGATGTATGAGAGTTCTAGTTGTTCTGCATACTTACCAACACCTGCTATTGTGTGTAGTGGTATCTCATTGTGCAATGGATTTTTATTTTGATGATGACTAATAATTTTGAGCTTTTTTTCATAAGCTTAATGGCCATTTATATATCATCATTTGTGAAGTCGCTATTCAAATCTTTCGTGTCCATTTTTATTTTAAAAAAGTTTTTTCTATCACTGATGTTGTAGAGCAGAACCCCAAAAGAAAAAAAACCCATCCCCTATTCCCTCTGCCACAGTTTCTGCTTTGCTTTGTCACATGTGGCTTGACCTGACTTCTCTCCATTTTTAAATTGGGTTGTTTGTATTCATCTTCTCATTATCAAATTGTAAGAGAGAGAGAGAGAGAGAGAGAGAGAGAGAGAGAAAGAGAAATCTATTTCTCCCTCCCTCCCTTCCTAACTTCCTCCCAGTCTGTGGCTTTGCTTTTCATTTTCTTAACAGTGTCTTTCAAAGAACAGAACAGAAGTTTTAAATATTGATGGGTTTAATTTATCATTTTTTCTTTTATGGTTAATGCTTTATTTGCCCTAAGAAATTTTTGCTGCCCAAAGGTTGATAGGATTTTTCTCCCATGTTTCCTCCTAGAAGTTTTGTAGTTGTAAATTTAGGTTCAGTCTGATGATTGATTTTGAGTTACTTTTTGTGTGTGATGTAAAGTAAAAGTCAAAATTTATGGTTTCCCCCACAAATTCCAGTTATTCTAACACCATTTTTTTGAAAAGTCTGTTTGTTTCCTCCATTGAATTACCTTGGCAATTCAACTGTTCGAGTTAACTGACCAAAAGGTTGAACAACCAACTGACCAAATAATGCGCGGGTCTCTTTCTGGACCCTCTGTACTCTCCACTGATTTGTATAGCTACCCTCACACCAATCCCACACTGCATTGTTAGTGTAGCTTTATAGTGAATCTGAAATCAGATAGTATAAATCTTCCAATTTTGTTCTTTATCTAAAATTACACTATTGATATTAAAGACCCTTGGCATTTCCATATAAATTTTAGAATCTGCTTGTCAAATTCTATAAGAAATGTAAATAATTATAAAATTTTCTCCCTTACTTTGTCACTAAGGTAAATTTCAGTGGTTGAATTTAAAATGTTAAACCAATATTGCATTCTGGTATAAACCTCATTTAGTAATGATGCACTGTTATTTTTATACATTGCTGAATTTAATTTGCTAATATTTTAAGATTTTTGTGTCTATATTTTTGAAGGATATTGGTTTGAAATTTTCTTTTCTTGTAATTTCATTATTTAGTTTTGTATCATAATATTGCTATCCTGTGAAATGAATTGGCATTTTTCTGTTTTCTGAAAAAGTTTTTGTGAGATGGATATTATTTCTTCCTTATAGGTTTGTTAGAACTCACCAGTGAAATCATCTGAGGTTGGAGTTTATTTGGAGGAATGTTTTAATTTACAAATTCAATATATTTAAATATATTTTGTATTTACTCATACATTTACTATTTCGGCATTCTTCATTTCTTCATGTAGATCTGAGTTCCCATCTGGTGTCATTTTTCTTCAGCCTGAATTTCATTAACATTTTTTTTTTTTTTTTTGGAGTGCAGATATGCTGGTGACACATTCTTTCAGCTTTTAAAAAAATGTCTTTATTTTGCTTCTATTTTTTAGGAATATTCTCAATAAATATAGAATTTTGGGTTGACTGTTTTTCTTTAAAGGTGTCATTCAATTCCCTTCTAGCTTGCATTATTTCTGGGGGAGTCTGCAGTCATTTTTACTTTACTTCTTTGGATATGTCTTTTTCCTCTGGATACTTTTACAATTTTCTCTTTACCTATGATTTATAGCAGTTTCACTATGATGATTCTAATTTTTTTCTTTCTACTTGCTCTCTGTTGGGTGTTTTCAATCTGTGGGTTTATAATTTTTGCTAAGTTGGATAAATTTTTGACTTATTCATTTAAATATTCTTTTATGCTTCCCTTTCTGGGGCTCCACTTACACACATATTAGACTGATTTATATTGTCTTAAGAGTTGAGCTTTTTTTTTCTCTTTCTGTTGCTTGCCTAAAAGCTCATTGTTTTCTTTTGTTTGTTTGTTTTTTCCCTGCAGTACTTAATCTGCTATTAAGTAAGTACATTTAGTAAATTTTAAATTTCAGATATAATATTTTTCAGCTCTGGAAGTTTCATTATGCTTTTCATCTCTTTAATTTATTTCATTACTTTTATGTTTTCCTTTAAATCTTCCAACATATTTATATTAGCCATTTAAAAGTCTTCATTTCTGTTCATCTCTTTAATTTATTTCATTACTTTTATGTTTTCCTTTAAATCTTCCAACATATTTATATTAGCCATTTAAAAGTCTTCATCTGCTACCTTCATTGTTTCTATCTGTTCTGTTGTTGTTTTTCCTGTATTATTATTTAAAAATTTTTTACTGGTTATGGGTTACATATCAAGCAATTCTTCGTGTTGGGTGTCCAATTGGTGTTGGAGATTGTGATTGTAACATTAGTTTAGAGTCTAGATTGTGTTGTTTTCTTCAAAGGAGTGATGAATTTTCTTGTGGCAAGCTGTTAGGTTGCTTGTGGAACAGCCTGATCGTTTTGGGACTTGTTTCAATAATTTTTTTTTTTTTTTTTTTTTTGTGGTATGCGGGCCTCCCTCTGCTAGGTTACTTGTGGAACAGCCTGATCGTTTTGGGACTTGTTTCAATAATTTTTAAAAGTAGGTTTATTTATTTTAAAATAAATTTACCCATGGGATAGTTTTACCATATTTCTAAGGTATGACCCTTCTCAGTCTCTGTTGAATGCCCCAAGGATCAACAAATTCTCTCCATGGGGGGCTGGTTGGAACTTGACTGTCTCCCAGCCTCATGTGAGCTCTAGAAATGTTTAGTTTACGTCTCCTCAGTATTTGTTCTTTGCCTGGCCTCAGAGCACTTCTTCTTGAGCATGTGAAGCTTAGTACTTAATGAAAGAGTCAAGAGGATCACTATGCAAATTTCTGGATCTCTTTCCTTGTGTAGATTCCTTTTCTATGGTATTCTATTCCACAAGTTCCAGCTGCCTCATCCTACTCAAACACTGATCTCTACCTCCTCAATTCAGCAAGACTACTATGCTTTGGTTGGGCTGCTTCTCTCTGTACCATGGCCTTGGAAATGCTTTCAGACAGAATGCCTCACCTACCACAGGGCTCATCTAGTTTGCTTCTCTTAGGGATCACAATCAAGCACTGCCTGTTTTCTAATGTCTGAAAATGATAGTTTCACTGCTTTTGTCTAGTTTCCTAGTTGTTTACCATAGGAAGACAAACCTGATATCATGGCCAGTGATATATTTTTAACCAGCTTACCTAACAGAATTCTCATTTTGTACATATTCTTCTAAAGAAATTACCAAAGAGTATAAAACATTACAAAAAATGAAGATACACTACCTT
The DNA here is from genome assembly GCF_002837175.3 of Physeter macrocephalus. Lineage (NCBI taxonomy): Eukaryota > Metazoa > Chordata > Mammalia > Artiodactyla > Physeteridae > Physeter > Physeter macrocephalus. The sequence goes on along the minus strand of NC_041229.1, from coordinate 11,251,287 downwards.
CATTAGGTATAATCACTCTAATAATCCTTTTCAAATAGAAAATAAGATTGGTGGATTTGACTTAGTCATAATGAACACATACTAACTTAAAGGGATCACTTCTTTCTCTTCGTAAGTCATTGTTTAATAATATTTTCTAGGATTCTGTCTATATCATGTTCACTATTAAGCTTTTTCCAGAATTTATTTTTCTTTTTAAGTATGAAGATATATGTCTATTTCTGGTCTTTTGACACAATAATATTTATAAATATCATCTATTTACTTACAGAATGCTTACTTTGTGCCAGGCAGCATGCTAATTATTTTATGTATGTTTCTTTTTGAGTCATCGCAATACTATCAGTTAGTTTCTTCTATTATCCTCACTAGATAGACAAAGGAATTGAGAATAAAAGATATAAAATAACACCTAAGGACACTCAACTAGAAAAAGGTGGAGCTGGAATTTGAATCAAGGTAGTTTGCTTAGAAAATGCCAGTTTAACCACTATAGGCTATCTATCCTTAGCATCACCTTTCTCAATCTTCAAGATTTCTCAGAATTTGTATTATAATCAAGCTTCTTAATTCCTCTTTGTTTCTAAATATCACTTGCAATACCCAAGGAATGGCAGATATCAGCAATAATATAGGGACCTTCAGTGTGCATTGAGTATGTTCTACTGATTAATTCACTTCATCTCTTTCTACTCTTAGGGCATTGTGGGCAAGTGGAACAATATGTAAAACAAAATAAAGACACAAAACTGTGGGACTCGTTAATTCAAATGCAATATGGGGATGTTTCATAGCAACTTCACGTGGATGTTGTGAGGGTAAAAAAGGAAGAAACACATTTTAGATACATAAGGAACTAATCATGAGAATGTGCATTTAAAGTTCATAGATATATTGGGCAAAACAATGACTACAACACCTGCATGGATTTAATTAGTGCTTTTCTTGTGAAGAATGTAAAGTACTTAAATATACCATAGGATATCATTGTTAGTGGTTTTAGGAGGGGAAATCATTCACCAAACAAGACAGACAAGAAAACCATGAGAGCCAGATAAGAGCGATATGTTAGAGGTAGAGGAGACCCAGAGGAAGGACAGATCAGCCTAAGTCTTCTATTTAAAGAGTAGGAAGAATTTGCCTGACAGATGGGAATAATAAGAGCTGGGGAGAGGGCATTCCAGGCTAATGGGACAATATGTTTAACAATACAGGGCATGAAACAGGCCACATTTTCTTTGATTGTTATATATATATATTTTTTTGTAGACCATTTGAATAAGGTTAAAATCTTAGTTTTCTCCCCCAAAGAATTTATAACATAAACAAATAGATCAAATAGATCAAGTGTAAGTATGGAAAGAGAATATTGTTAATATATGATAGAGGCCTGATGAGATAAATATCTGTTAAATGAATGAATCAATGATCAATAAATATCAGGGTGTGCTACATGCCAAATGACTAACGCCAACAGGGAGACCTATGGGAAGACAGAGCAGAAGATGTTCATTTTTGGGTGGCATGATTAGGAGAGTCCTTGAAGTGAAGAACAGTATAAGCAGAAGCAAGCAGGAGAAAGGCATATTCTTAGGGAGAGATGCATGTAGAGAAGGGGGCGACCATGAGGTAGGAATCACCAGATGATGGTGGGGCATGAATGCCAAGTTGAGCTTAGACTTTGTCCTGTAGTTTGTGGGGGATCCTTAAAGGGTTATGGGCAAGGATAAAAGCAACCTTAGCATTCATGGATTAGGGTAAGTTATAAATGACTTGACATATCAAAAAAGATTTCTTACAATTTTTTTTAAAGGCCCAACTTGTACTTTTATTTATTTTTTAAAATACTAAAAAATTTTATTTATTTATTTATTTATTTATGGCTGTGCCGGGTCTCCATTGCTGTGTGCAGGCTCTCTCTATTTGTGGTGAGTGGGTGCTACTCTTTGTTGAGGTACGCGGGCTTCTCATTGCGGTGACTTCTTTTGTTGTGGCACGTGGTCCCCAGAGCATGCGGGCTTCAGTAGTTGAGGCACATGGTCTCAGTAGTTGTGACTCACGGGCTCTAGAGTGCGGGCTCAGTAGTTGTGGCGCACGGGGTTAGTTGCTCCACAGCATGTGGGATCTTCCCGGACCACGGATTGAACCTGTGTCCCCTGCATTGATAGGCAGATTCTTTTTTTTTTTAAGTTCTACTTCACTTTTATTATCATCAAAAACAGATTAATCTTTACATCATCCTGACATGATTACAAAACAAGTTTATGTGACCATTGATGATAAAGGCAAAATTCGAAACAATTTTTTTTTAAATTTTATTTTATTTTACTTTTTTATACAGCAGGTTCTTATTAGTTATCTATTTTATACATATTAGTGTATATATGTCAATCCCAATCTCCCAATTCATCCCACTACCACCACCCCTGCTTTTTCACTCCTTGATGTCCATATGTTCGTTCTCTACATCTGTGTCTCTATCTCTGCCTTGCAAACCGGTTCATCTATACCATTTTTCTAGATTCCACGTATATGTGTTAATACACGATATTTGTTTTTCCTCTTTCTGACTTACTTCACTCTGTATGACAGTCTCTGGGTCCATCGACATCTCTACAAATGACCTAATTCCGTTCCTTTTTATGGCTGAGTAATATTCCATTGTATATATGTACCACATCTTCTTTATCCATTTGTCTGTCAGTGGGCATTTAGGTTGCTTCCATGACCTGGCTATTGTAAATAGTGCTGCAATGAACATTGGGGTTCATGTGTCTTTTTGAATTATGGTTTTCTCTGGGTATATGCCCAGTAGTGGGATTGCTGGGTCATATGGTAATTCTATTTTTAGTTTTTTAAGGACCCTCCATACTGTTCTCCATAGTGGCTGTATCAATTTACTTTCCCACCAACAGGGCAAGAGGGTTCCCTTTTCTCCCCACCCTCTCCAGGATTTGTTGTTTGTGAATTTTCTGATTGATGCCCATTCTAACTGGTGTGAGGTGATACCTCATTGTAGTTTTGATTTGCATGTCTCTAATAATTAGTGATGTTGAGCAGGTTTTCATGTGCCTCTTGGTCATCTGTATGTCTTCTTTGGAGAAATGTCTATTTAGATCTTCTGCCCATTTTTTGATTAAGTTGTTTGTTTTTTAAATACTGAGCTGCATGTGCTGTTTATATATTTTGGAGATTAATCCTTTGTCTGTTGATTCATTTGCAAATATTTTCTCCCATTCTGAGGGTTGTCTTTTCATCATGTTTATAGTTTCCTTTGCTGTGGAAAAGCTTTTAAGTTTCATTAGGCCCCATTTGTTTATTTTTGTTTTTATTTCCATCACTCTAGGAGGTGAATCAAAAAAGATCTTGCTGTAATTTATGTCAAAGAGTGTTCTTGCTATGTTTTCCTCTAAGAGTTTTAGAGTGTCTGGTCTTACATTTGTGTCTTTAACACATTTTGAGTTTATTTTTGTGTATGGTGTTAGGGAGTGTTTTAATTTCATTCTTTTTTTAAAAATACATTTATTTATTACTTTATTTTTGGCTGTGTTGGGTCTTTGTTGCTGCACGCAGGCTTTCTCTAGTTGCAGCCAGCGGGGGCTACTCTTCATTGCAGTGTGTGGGCTTCTCACCATGGTGGCTTCTCTTGTTGCGGAGCACAGGCTCTAGGTACACGGGCTTCAGTAGTTGTGGCTGGCGGGCTCTAGAGTGCAGGCTCAGTAGTTGTGGTGCACAGGCTTAGTTGAAGACTGCTTTGGCCATTCGGGGTCTTTTGTGTCTCCATACAAATTTTAAGATTTTTTGTTCTAGTGCTGTCAAAAATCTCATTGGTGATTTGATAGGGATTGCAATGAATCTGTAGATTGCTTTGGGTAGTATAGTCATTTTCACAATATTGATTCTTCCAATCCAAGAACATGGTATATCTCTCCATCTGTTTGTGTCATCTTTGATTTCTTTCATCAGTGTCTTGTAATTTTCTGAGTACAGGTCTTTTGCCTCTTTAGGTAGTTTTATACCTAGGTATTTTATTCTTTTGATGCAATGGTAAATGGGATTTGTTTCCTTGATTTCTCTTTCTGATTTTCATTGTTAGTGTATAGGAATACAAGTGATTTCTGTGTATTAATTATTTGTATTAATGAAGGAAAATTATTTGCTGTCATTTTACTCTACATTTTCATTACTAGAAAGCTCAAGCATATTCATATGTGCTTATTATTTGGCTTTCTTTTGTTCAGGATATCACCAAAAAAGTATTCTTTAATTTATATTTAGAAGTGTGGTTGAGAGTTTACAAGACAAAGAAGGGAGAAATGATATTCCTGGCAGAGAATTCAGCATTTGAAAAGTCCATAGAAGTCTATAACAAGTGTCAGTGAATACAGTATTTTAGGTATTATTCTGGTCTTTCTGTTTTCTTACTGATTTGTAGGAATTCTTTATATAACAAATGTATTAATCCTTTATATCTTAGCTACTGCACAATTTTCCCAGTCAATATTTTCTCTTTTTTATGTTTTTCCAAATATTTATGTGCAAAAGACAATACTTTGTGAAATAGAAGTCATTTTATTTATTCATTTATTTTACAATACTTTTTGATCATGTACTATTTCTGGACCATATTCTTGCCTGTGAGGATATAGCTATACACAAAAGGAACAGAACCCTTGACACTGAAGAGTTTACATTTCAGCTGAGAAGGAGAGCAAAAGCCAAAAGTAATGTACAATGTGTCCCATGGTGATAACTGTTATAAAGAAAAATTAATCAGGACATGTGGTCATTTGGCTGGAAACGGTGAGTAAGAAGAGAAGGGAAGGTGATGAGATCGAAGAGGAGCAGATCTAAATGAATTAGAGCTGTGCAGGCAAGAACTGGGTTATTAACTGAGAGTGGAAGTCATTGGAGGGTTTTAAGCAGAGGAGTCATGTGGCCCATTTTGCATGATAAAAGGATCCCTCTGGCCACTGTTTGAAGAAAAGTCTTCAGGGAAGTCAAGGGTAGAAATAAGTAAATTAGTAAGAGGCTGTTTGAATAGTCTAGAAGAAGAGATGCTGCCTTGGTCTAGGGTAGTAACTGTGGAGGTAGTAAGAAGTGGGCACATTTTGCATACAGATATCTAAATTTAGATTATATCTGTATCTGTATATTAGATCGATATCTGTATTTAGATACAGACGCATAGAGTTGCTTATGGTAGTCTCTTATGATGCTTTGTATTTCTGCCGCATCCATTGTAACTTCTCCTTTTTCATTTCTAATTTTATTGATTTGAGTCC